>NW_027121962.1:0-43771 GCF_030686945.1 Centruroides vittatus
ATAAGTTAACTTAAATCTCTCTATTAATATTTATAACTTTCAAAAAGTTCAGTATCTTATCAAAATTTGGCCTCTGGCCAAAATCTCTCTCAAATTTGCATTTCCAAAATGCTGTCTGGTCAAAAGCAACTTATATTTGGTTTTTTGTTCTGTTTATTTGCACTTGTTTATGTATGTGGTTTTGTTTAATTTTATCATTTGTCGTTGTGCAGCATAGTTTATATGGCTTTTGTGCTAAAAAACTCAAACCAACCAACCAAAAATTTGGAAAATTTTATATTTACTGTTTATCACTGTCTAAACTTTAATTTGTACAAAAGAAAAAAAACAAAATATACGAAAAAATCTCAATTTATTAATTATAAATATATACAAAATACAGCAAACATATATACAAAAATAGAGGAAGAAGGTAGCAGCATATCCTGGGGACCAAATCTGTAAGAGAAAATTATCATTTTGTATATTTTGCAAGAATCATGCATATAAAACTAAAACAGAAATATATCAATTTACCTTTTGTGCTAGCACAGATGTCTTGCCAGGCAGTTTGCATGGATGTCCTTTCCACACTTTATGCATTTTTTTTCTGGATGTTCTTTTCTGTTGTTGAGTGCTACACACAACACAGTGATATTGTGATCTTCCTGGTAATTTTCTTAAGCTTACTTCTCTTTGGGGGGTCTTGAGGGAGGCGCACAACTTCTCTTTGTTTTTTCCTCCGTTTTTCTCTATTACTGTTTTGCTGAATTCAAAGTGTGAAAAAATTCTGAGTTGACCTTGGGAATTCTACTTGTAAAGATGATAGCCAGGATGTTGTTGGTAGCATTCAGCATCATAGGCATTCTTCTACCAATATTTTAGTCTTCCTTTCATTTAAATACATATACATCATCATATCTGATGCATTAACTCCCCTCATAAATTTCTTATAAGAATTAACTATTTGTCGCTTTGATTTAGCCACATTACACCTAACAATTTTGAGATTGCATGCCCTTTCATGGCTGGGGATAAAAGAATTACGGGATCTATTTTTGTTTTTTTCCCCGATGGCCACACGCCAATACAGGACCAGACCTGCAATACAAGATCTGGCCTACATCAAATTTGCCTTTTAACTGTGGTGGCAATAGTTTTGTTTCTCCGCACTGTTTTTGTGACATAAGTCTTGAGGGAATACAAGGTGCGAATAAGGGGTAATGACATGAAATAGTTGTCGACGAAAACATGGTATTCTTTGTTGATATAATTACTAACTTCTAGTAATGTCATGACTACAGTATATGCAACACCAAACATTGAGACACTGTGCTTCTCTGCCTGGGACTTGGCTCCTCTGTAAGTGAAAAAGCCTAGGCATTAGTGCGAAATGGAGTAGCACAGCATCCAAAGCCTGAATCCCCATTTATAATGTCTTTTATTGGGCATATACTGTAGTATGCTGCTACGGTTGTTGGTACCTACCAGTGTTTCGTCTACAGATATTTCTTGGTATGGAGTGTAGTGATGTCAGAACACCCTGTTTGCATGATCCTCCAAAGGTTGGTTTTTTGCTCTAGAATCATAACCTGGTTCCCCTCTGCCAGGCAACTTACTATTGTCGCAAGATGGAAGAATCTAAGCAAGTGACAAAAGTGGTGCTTTGGCCATACCATGGAGTTACTGTGCATCCAGAAGTGGCCCAGTATTTTGCAATTTTACTTTCATCGACTAGTTCCATCAAAAAACAACAGCTAAAAAACCCTTTATTTCATTAATTATAATTTTCTTGAATTTCTGGAGATATGGGGGGCACCTCCCTTCACCCATGCCATTTATGACTTGCTTTGCATATTTGTTTGATTCTGCTACCATAAGAGAAAGCAAGGACACAGTGAAGAATAAGTTGAAATAATCAATTGGTTGAGAGTCAGTTGAAGGCATACTTTTGGAGCCAGGTAGTTCCAGGAAAGGGAAAGGATCGGGGAGAGATTGTTCTGGTGGCAGAACCTCAAGATATTCATCTTCCAACTCATCAGAATTAGGAAAAACCTGATGAGAGCAGGTTCCAGGCCACGCAGATGAAGACGACGACGTTCCGGGCTAAGGTTGCACAGACGACGCAACCTTAGCCTGGTTGCAAATGTTACAGGTACCGCAAGAAATTTTACTGGTCTAGAAAAAGTGACCGGCTTCAAAAAGGTTACCTGCTTGGCAAAAGTTACTGGTGTCTCGTAAGTCAGAGTCAGTGATGACAAAATTTTCGGGATTGTCTACTGGTATAGTATTTGGAGCGTCAAGAGTATTTGGAACATCAAGAGTATCCGGATAAACGATAGTCTCGGGATTGGCACAAATTGCTTCCTCATATTCGAAATAAGGCTCCAAATCCATTACAGAAATTTCAATATTATCCAGATCACTTTCAGACTCCTCATAAAGTGAGTCATTGTTGTGAGGGCTGATCTAAATAATGACATTTCGTATTTTTTCACTTTTTTTGAAAACAAAGCCATTGGATATCTAATTTGGAATAAAAGCTACATGTTACAATTGAGAATACAAATACAAAAGAAAAAATTAAGAAAAATAAAATGATGATAATATACTGTAGTAAAAAAAAATAAAGACTAGAATGATAAGATAAGATATCAATTATATAAATGATTATATTCAAGATATTGCAGCTAATTTTCGAAAATTAAATTGCATATTTTAACAAAACAATGTAATTATCAAATTGTCAAAATATAAATTGTTTCCAATATTGTTTATTGCATTTGGTCATGAATTTATTTGTAATATTAATACATAGGTGAAACTGCTCTGCATGAATTTCTAACAAACATTACCAGCAAAATGCCATTGAACAGAAAAATGCATTTGGATAAAGTAAAAATAAATGATTAAGTATCTGTTTAGGGTTTGGTTTATTTTGTTGTAGAAATCTCTCAATCAGATAGAATGAGTATTACATCACTTGCTTATTTTCTAAAGATATTTCATTTTTAGATTTATATTATTTATCATTTTGTATTTCATCTTATTATATAAATATTGTATGCAATTCATCAAACATTTTGTATAAATTATACAGTCATTAAATTATATTTAATATAGTATTGAAAATTAAAAAATACTTTTTAACTTCATAAATATACTCTTATTATTTGAATTTCAGTTGAAAAATATTGAAAATAGTAGTATATACAATTTTATTATATAAAAAATATGTAGAATAAAAACACAAGAAAACAATTACAAATCAGAGTATGTCCTCAGATTACATATCGTTAAGCTAATGAATACGATAAAAACCAGTTTAAACGCGAATCACGTGGTTCCAATAGAATCAATCGTTAAAATGCTATTCTGAGCCATATGTTTTGTTTTCGGTTTTGATAGCCACAAGCGATAACTAATCTCTTGTTAATAGGTAGTCGGCTTGCTGTATGGTATCATCACAATGTGGAATAGTTTCTGTAAACCTTGTAGACTGGTAGACTTATCTCACAGCAGACTGGTGAGCAAACTCATCGACAATAGCAGTTTCTTGTCGATGCTTATGTTTTTTTCGGGGGTATATAAGGGGGAGAATTTTAAATTTAGATTTTTTGCTATAGGCCAAATTTTCTACAGTTTGGGATTTTCATGTGTTTTTGCATTGAAACTGTTGTTATCTGTAAAGTGCAAATTTTGTTTAATATCCATCCATCTTATTTTGGTCATTAATTTACTAAAAATTGGGGTATGTAGATCATTTCTGGACCAGTACATTTTCTCAGCAGGTTTGTATAACATGCCTTGTAACATGTACATTTTTTTAACAATTTGTATTTCTTTGTCCATTACTGGCTCCCACTGATCCCTAGATGAGCGTGCCTGTTGCATCGCGAAATAATTCGTTTCAGTCACAATAATGTTTATAAGTTGCAAATCAAAAAATAGCAGAAAGTATGCTAAAGGATCGAATGCATCTGTAAGGGTGAATTTACATCCTGAACTTTCTCGAAAAGGAAATTTCGGAGGAGGTGGAGGAGGATTTTTTACATTTAGTTCCATCCAGTTTTTGGCAGAGGGGACGTCTCCATAGTCGCTATTGTCTGTCGACACATACTGGGTTCTAACAGTGATGTCTGAGTCACTGTCAGTCAGTTCCTCATATTGAAAATCTGAATCTGACATTCTGACAATAAAAAAAAAATATATAAAAACCCATTATAATATTTCCAAAAAATAATAATAATTGCTATATTTCTTATAGACTTACTTGATGAAATAGCAAAATATATTTAGTCGGACAAGATATTAGCCTTTTTCCAACTGTCTAGCAAAAGGGAAAAAAATTTTTCTAAAAACCCGTTATAACAATTATTAATATTTTCCGGAAATATTATGTTTTTTATAAACTTACTTGATAATTACTGGATAAATTTTATCTAGTTGGTATTTCTATGAGCGCACTAGAACCAAACGAGAACCTTCCTGCTAGAAAGCAAGACGAGTGGGAATTTTTCGAAGCATTCGAAAAGAGAACAAAGAGAGAGAATTTCTAGGAACAAATATCTGAGACAATTTATTGCAGTCATAAATTCATTTGAGAATCCTGATGTGGTGGTATCTTTGGAACTAAGACCAAGGAAGTTCTTTCTTTCAAAGATATCGCCACAGGCAGCGCTACACCTGCTATCGGGAACTTTTGTACTTACAGTACTGTACATTACACATTTACATTTAGCAAATGTTTATTACAAGTTCCTCATCTGAGAATTGATAATTACATGCAGGTGTTTGGAAGTTCTTTCTAAATGCTTTTATATGTAAATAATTTTACAGAAATATGAATAACATATCACTGTTTATGATTGTTGACTATAATATATATATGTTTACAAAAATTTATAAAATTCAATACTTCAAAAATTCAAAAAACTTTTTTGTATAAACATTCGATCAATCTGTTATGTTACGTAGACAGTTATATTTTCTCAAGAAAAAAAACCTGCAGTTTTCTAAACTGACGTAGAGATACAATATGGCCTATAGTTTACAACGCAACTGGTTTGGGGGGGGGCGGTCGAAGTTGTAAAAGTAGGTCAACACACATTTGTGCATCGATGGTGTATGTTTGTTATTTATACTATTATAATAACAGAGCACTATAATAAGCGATTATTACCTTATTCTATGAACGACTATACATGTATTATTTTTTTTATGTATTACGGAAGTACCACAATAAACCGGAATTACTTTGTTTTTTAGAAAGACTTGTGGCTGGATGATTCTGAAAAAACGTTTATAAACGTAAAATAGTATGAATATACATATAAATTTAATAAACTCGGGTAAAAATAAATGAGAGTAATGATTTATGATTGTTTGCATATGTGTATAGCTGACAAAGTATCTCTGAGAAGGCATGGCTTTTTGCTTGAAAATTCCCATCCCACAAACCCGAATCGAAGCTTATTCATCGAAGGATAGTCAATTAGCTATAATCTACCAAATACAGCTCAACAAGCATGTGAACGACTGTTTGTTTTATCCAATAAACGAAAGAAAGTTGTTCTATAGATATAACATAGGAAGGAGGAGTTTTGTACAAACTGTAATCAAGTCTGTAGCAATCTAAGTTTTTCATTTGCTTTCTTGTATATGTCTTTTGACTGTCTCAATTAATAAATGTTTTGTCACCACCTTTGGACCATAAATATTTTGCGAAATACCGTCTTCTTTCATTGTAAAGCAATTAGAGGGTGAGGAGGCAGATTATTGGCTGATAAAATCGATAGTCAACTTCTTTTACACTGTAGTTGGTTACTTTCTGTCTATGTGGATATTAAATCAATGAATCAGCCATCTGTGAAAACAGTGGAGCTCAAATTTCCACTAAGTGCCATCCCTCTCAGGCTACAGTCTTTGAAATATCTAAACAATCGCTATGAAATTGCTTGGTTTTATAGTTTTTCGCTCTAATTAGCTAATTTATTGTTCTTAGAGAGTATTTAGGTGAGTAAACATTATTTTAGAACTGTGAAGTTATAAATTATTTGGGAAAGTGAACATTTTTTTTTGCTATTACATAATATGAGAAAACATGTAAACAATCGCATGCAAAATTGCATAGTATAGTCGATTATTTAAAAATCGTCGAAATATTATAAAAATAATGTTTCTTATACATTATCGCTAAGAAAACTTGTGTTGACTTCAACCCTCTGATGACTCATCCACTCCCCTCCTAGGAGAGTAATTAGAGAAGTAGTGTGAATAATGCAATAACTTCTCACTTGCTGTAGCTAGAAGCTTGTGCTTTTCAAAGAAAACGTGTGTGAGTAATGAATTTACGATATTATAGCGATTTTCTATAAATAAATACATTTTTTTTTTTTTTTTGGAACTTTAGAATATTATTACTATAATTTTAAATTCGTGATAAACAAAATACAAAACTACAGTAAACTGTAATATGATTTTGCTAGAAAAGAAAAACAGACTGAATGTAGCGCGAATTTGAAACGAGATACCACATTTGAAACAATACTTGCATCTGTAAAAGTGCTTTTCCTGCAAAACATTGTATTTTTGATAGAAGAACACAGAGTTTTTATAAAAATTCTGTATATGAATATTTTTCATTAGCTTATTACCAGAGAAAGGTTTTTTTCTGTCCTACATTGCTTGAGCCGCACTACCCCCTGGAGTTTGTTATGAAGAGAGAAATAGTATATTGTAAACAATGATATTTTACACCATGAGGCTATACAAGGGCGCAGTTCGTTTATTACAGAAGAGAACATATTACTTTACATTATAAAATTTGCAAATAAAATCTATTGATTTATTTTTATTTTATGATTTTTTCGAAAATGAAACATGTAAATATTATTGTAAATTTGTGTTATATGGATAAAATTACATCAAATGTGTTTAGATGAAAATAAAGTATAAAAATACTAACTGCAAGAAAATATTCAACAATCTGTACAGAACAATCGATATAGGAAGATAAGAAAAAATTAGGCTAGACAAGCGTGTTATTTTGATTTCCTCGCTATAATTGCTGGCAGGTGTTCCAAAGAACTTTTATTATAAAAGCTTTATTATGTGTAGGGTAGATGTACCAGTTTTGGCCAGTGTAGTACCAGTTCTGGCCAGAAAACAAATTTATATTAAAAATATAATCACAAATGAAACAAACTTTTTTATTGTTAACTGTGTGAACAGTTAACAATAAAAGTTTGTTTCATTGGACAGATTTGAATATGTTGTGATTATATTTTTAAGTTAAATTTGTTGTCTGTCCAGAACTGGTACATCTACCCTATTTTTACACAAGTACAAACAATTTCTTATATCACAATAATATTTATTCTATAATTATTCATTTCTAGCTTTATATGCTGACATACAAGCTTCACAAAAAAATCTTACAAAAAATCAGAATAATTTATAATACACCATTTTACGAAATGATTTTCTAAAAAATTTTAGTTTAAAACTTTATTTATTTATTATGTATTATTTAGAAACTTGCCAGTTTTGTTTTATAACACAAAATTAGAAGACACTTGACACAGGCTTCTAGCTTCACATACAGATACACAGCTGGATGACCTTGAGAACAGCTGATTGTAAACTTTCGCGGGATGTTCCCAAGATTGCCTGAAGGGGAGTAGGTTTTTCTACACAAGTCTGAACGAGTTACTTTAACTACTTGAATGTATTTCGTGATTTTCTAATAGTTTTTATACTAGTTTCTTCTTATTATTTATATTATATGCTAAATATAACCTCACGTTTTGTTTTTTTTGTGTTTTACAGGAAAAACACCCAAAAATATTAAAAAAATTAATAATACACCAATTTATGAAATACATTTCTAAAAAAGTTTAGCAAAAAACTTTATTTCCTTAATTCGTTTCTTGGTAATAAGTAATAATCTTTCACACACAAAAAAATTGAAACGGATCACGTGACATGCGCTGCTATTTTGTGTACACAGCTAAATGTCCTTGAGAACAGCTGTTTGTCAAAGCTAGCAGGATATTGCCAAGTAAGTTTCAGGGGAAGATACGTTTCTACACAGATTTTCATCAAGTACTGTAAGCACACAAATATATCACTAGAATATTGGTCATTTGTAATGTTTCAATACGAGGGGACCGAATAAATGGTCAAAAATAAACACTTTTATTGGATGTATCATTTCAAAATTTGCTGAGATCATAGAAGACATCCAATAGAATACGAAATAAGCATTTTCCCACATATATCATGCATACGACCGCTCCAAAGGGTTATTTAACCTCTTAACAGTGGAACAGTCGGACTCGGCTCTACCAGTTAGTTGTGGAGATAAACCGTGGGAATTTTTTTAAGAATTTTCCCACGCGTTTTTCTTGTTTCCGTTTAGGAAAAAAAATTTTTAAACAGTTACGTCTTGTAAAGAAAAAATCGTTCTTTATTGTCACATAATTTTTTTATATATGAATTTTTTTCGCGGTAATTTTTTGCTAAAAATTTTTTTTTTCAAATTTATATTAAATTCTTTTTTGATTTTCCATCCGATACGATTTTTTTCAAAACTTTTGAATTTATTTTTAATTTTAGGCATTTAAGTAACGATGATTTTTTCCAACCTGCGAATCAAATTCAAGAAAATGTAATTGACAGTTAACGAATTTCATTCACAACAATAGAAGACGTAAAGGTTGTTATGACTACAACTGGCGGCCTTTCCCCCCAGACTGAAATGTGGGTGAAGGTCGTCTCGTGTTCTACTTTCTGTAGAAGTGACGTAATCATTGTAAATAAAAGAAAATTTCAGTATATCGTTTATTTAAAATTTTAAAATTTCTTGTTCAAATTTACGCCGAAATATTAAAGCGAATTAAAATATTAGCATTTTGTAGATAAACTTACTTGACATATAATAAATTTAAATAAATTAATCTTTAAGAAACAACAAAACAATAAAAAAATGTAGAAATATTTTTATATTTATCTTCACATTTATAACGTATGTTATCGTCATTGACCGATATTTAATTTTAAAAACAATTTTCATCATTGGCATGCATCAGAAAAAGAAAGCATAACTTCCCTAAAACACACTTCGTTGAGGTCTGCTTCACTCTGAAAAAGCCGACAGTTTTATGTCAGAAATCCAATGTGTGACCTCCTTTTTCTAACATAGTAAAACAAAGTAAGTTACAGTACAACAATACACATAAACATAAATAAATTAGTAGCCCAATAATACATACTTTCATGTAAATCCATATGTTATATCCAAAAGTCAGTTTTCCCAAATTGTCGAAAAATAAATTATTTTCAACTTCTCTTTTTGTAAAGCAGCATATTCTGAAAAACATGTTCTATATTCAGAGTAAAATTTCCACCTTTTTTTTGTTAAAAACAACGCAAAATGTACGAATCCACGTAATAAAAAATTATCGCAGTGAACTTCGAAAAAACCAGAAACACAGATACACCAGACTGCACTGTACAAAATTTTCCCACAAACTGATTCATATTTTAATGCACCTGTGAATAATTTCATCACATGACGAAAAGTTTTTTAATAAAAGCTAAAAGTTTTTAAAAATTCTTTCATAAAATCCGATGAATTTAATTAATACACAATAACTAAATCTGTTTAATAAAGATTTATATCTAATTTGCATAATTATAATGGAAAATTATTAAAAAGATCATCGCGCAAATTCTCCCGCGAACCATGGATGACTCTTACGTCATCTGGATTGAAGTTTCCTGCAAAATACTGAAAATTTTTATATAATTCTTTTACTAATCCAGCCAAATTTAAATAATATAAAATGTCTAGATCTGTTTAATAAAAATTAGTAATGTACTATCATTAATATGCAAATTAGATATGACAAAGATCACTGTGGAAAAATTCCTGCCAAGATAAAAATAGCTTTCAGTCACGTGATCACCAAGAAATACGAAGACAATTAATTGCTCTTAAAATTTAATGTTTGTGTAAAAATTAGTAAATTGTAACAAATTTCATCAAAGACAACAGAATAATTTTCAGCTTATAAAAACTCTACAATAAATGATTATTTCTTCGAAAGACGTTGATATGCACGAATAAATAATAAATATACAATAATGCTTTTATCCATTTTAAGTGGATATTGTAAAAATTAAGCTATTTAATTTGTTTGGCTTTTATAATTTAGTTTCCGAATATTTTACTGTGAAATTCCATTTAGTAAACAGAAACAAAGACAAGCTATTAATTATAAACAGGACACTAGAATAATTTTTAAGTAAATTGAGTGAAAATACAGAAAAAAATGAATTATATCAAAGATGGGGACAAACAAGCTTACATCCCTAGAACAGAGCTTATAATTTGTTGTCAATTTCAGCTTGTTCCTACTTTGACTGTTTTCTGTTGGTAAAAACTTATTTTTTTAAAATAAAAGTACTTTGTTGTTAGTGAAGAAAGATAAAAGTATCGAAATATAATATTCAGAATTAAAAATATTGATGTATGTCCATATTAGAAATGTATATTTTTTTCCGATATTAGAAATAATATCACGAGAAAAACATTATATAAATGAAATACGTCCATAAATAATTTCTTTCTGTCAAATAAATTACGGATTAAACAGGCTTATTTAGAAACATTCAATCGCGAATAACTGACTTTAAATAACAAGCATACTGTATCCTCTGTATATGTGATAGTTTCCTAGATTATAATGTGTAAAATAAAATGGAAAATTCTGTTAATTTGTAAACGCAGATACTATGTTTAATAATAAGACATACTACAAAAAGGGTAAGAAAGGAACGTCAGTCATTGTAACTAATGTATTATTGAAAGTTTCATTCATATAGATAATTAATTTTATCAAGATACATTTCTCCAGAAGAAAATTATCGATATTTCTCGTAAATATAAGTAAATTTTATTATAATTTAGATAAAAACTCATTTTTTCCCCACGCATGGCTTCTTTCCCCTCCCTCTTACTCCTATACTTGGAACATTCCATTTCATAATTTGATGTAATAATAACGTTTAAAATGATTCTAAATAAAATATTGACACTCAAAGTAGGTTAATATATATTGTCACGAGTCTCAGGTGTATTCATAAAAATGTAGTAATCGATACAATAATACTTTCTCACATGCTCCATGTGTTAAAGTTTGCATCTGTAATTGAAGGTAATATATAACGAAACAAAATGTTTATATTATCAATAGTTATAAAAGATATCTCATTTTCACGTAGAAAAACAAAATAAGCCAGAAGAAACAGACAATCACACGATATGTCTATCGAGAACATTCTATAATTCTTTTCAAATTTCTAATAACTCATCCAAAAATTTTAAATGTTGCTTTTATGTATTCACAAATATTTATTTGCCGAACTGTTACCTAAATTGGTTTAAAATTTGTACAAACTTATTTCGTACGTTCCACAATTTACGTTCGTTTCCACGTAAATGAGTCTGAAGGAAAGCGGAAACGGAAGCTTCGTCAACTTCCTTGCAACTTCTCTGGCGACGTATTATGTCACGTGATATCAGTTCTAATATAATTTAGAAGTTTCAATGAACAGCTGTATGAAATGTTTAAACACACTTCGTAAAAGTGGTATTTTTGATAATCAATAATGACCGAAAAGTTGGTATAAAAAGCGACCTGTAAAATTTTATTTTTCAATGTTTAGCAAATTTGTAATTGCAGCCAGAATCTATTAAAAGCAGTGAGGAAAATGTTTGTATGCGAAATAGTCTTACAGAAGCTTATATAATTTATCTAAATGCTTTATTTTACATATATATTTTTGTAAATATCTCTTTCATCAAATAATTTATACATCTTGTAAGTTAGGTGCAATGTTTTGTAAATGAGTTTAGACCGGAACAGAATACCCCGTACTGAGAGATGATCTTCGGATTATCACGTGACCTACAGTTCTATCTCACGAAAGCGCTATAAAAAACAATTTTATTTTCTTTATCCGAATGGTATTTGTAATTTGGAATAATTAAATGTTACAATAAACATCTTAAATCTTTTCGATATTCGATTAATTTCGAAATTAGATCTTTGAGCCGGACACGTTGTAAATCTATCATAGAATAAGTACTTAGTTATTGATACTTCCATGAAAACTAATTATCGCCCCTGCTTATCCCGCCAATTGGGTGAGTGAGTGTCCTACTTACGGTAGAGTGACTTCATTACTATAACTAAAAATATTTTACAAAACACTAAAGTAGAGTTATAAAAATTACTTTATTTGTAATGAAAATCAAAATTTATATTTAAAAAAAATTACAATCTTAATCCTGACAATGAAAAATAAAACCGCAAAACTCACAAATGTTGAATTTAGAATATTACAATATATACACGGACGAAAGTTATGATGTAATACCTAAAAAACAATATTCTTCACAAAAAAATTAGAAAATTGCTATGAATAAAACATGTAAAGGAATTATTGCTTAAAATAAAATTTTAAGCAATAATTTACTTAAATGCAATTAAAGTTCTTATTTAAATTATTGCTTTAAATTAAATTATTTATTAGAATAAATAATTTAAAGTTCAAATATAAATATAAAATTGTTTAAAACTTAAATTCTTTTTATGAATTAATTGAATAAATTTAAAAAGTATACAAAATAATCAATAAAATCTGAAAAATTGAATTTTTAAAGTGTAAAATAATAAATATTTTGTAGAAATACTTATTTTTGAACCTTGCACTTGTATTCTCTGAAATTATATGTATACATAAATTTAACATTTTCTGTTAATATAATAGTGTAGAAAAAATAACTTGACAAAAGTATATAAAAATATATATATACCAGAAATTTTGCTTCGTATGGTAAATTTCGATGCAAGGTTCTATACACAGGGGAACGCCGCGCTGTTTACAGGAATACGATGATTCTTTCCTACTTCCTTTTTTGGTACAAACGATGCATTATCTTGTTGCGTGCCTTTTCATACTTGTCGGTGAGTTCCCTCTCAGAAAATGTCTCTCCAGGAGTCTCTTTGGGGTAATTTCCTTCATGTGTTTTCTTGAAGCGACTGGTTTCGTAACTTTACCGAGGTACTTCTCCGTAAGTTGGTCCACAAGCTGCAACCGGAAGTTCAGTTGAGAAAGCATTCCTGTAAAGTTATGTGTATTGAAATATAAATATATACTGAATTACATTATATTACAATATATAACGCATAAAAGCGATTAAATGGCAAACATATTTATTTCCACACTTTTTATACAGGACAAAAGAATTGAAAATATGATGTCCAGTAGGTGACGAAACATTTTTTGATATTTTTTTAGGCGAGTCTTCGCGATCGAGTAAGTTGTAATACAATGGTCTGCTAGATCTGTTCCCCCCATTCCTTTACTGTACTCCACACAGACAAGTGGTTTTAATTTTTCTTCTCCACCTTACAATTCAAAAATAAATAATTTTAAAACTCAGCTAATATAAAATTACTTTCTGAATATAAGAATAGACGTACCTCTGGTTTGTACTGGGACCACTTCAGCACCATGTACGGTTGATAGCATACATACATCTTTCTTATCCTGCCACTTTAACGTCATCAACTTTTTTCTATAAAATGCAATAAAATCTCCTTTCTTCAATTTCTTTTTTTTAATATCTTCTGGCAGCTCCTTTCTGTTTTTTCTTAGCGTACCGACCGCATCTGTCTTAAAATCAACTAACAAGTCAACTATTACACTTCTCCTGTACTTTTTATCTACAAATAACATATAGCCGTTATTTAATAACTGATCCATCAAAGATAACACTATTTTTGTTGATTTGAGCTGATTTGATATATCCAATCCTTGGACGTTGTTTTTTAACTCGGTTTCGCTTCCTGTATACATTATCATGTTATGTACGTAACCAGTGGAGGACTCGCAAAGTTGAAATGACTCCATCCCGTAACGGGCTCTTTTTTTGGGGATGTACACTCTCCATTGTAATCTTCCTTTCCATAATAATAAGCTCTCGTCAATACTTATGTTTCTACCGGGAGTGTACGCTGATTGCCATTTCCGAATTAAATAATCAAAAACAGGTTTTAATTTAAACAGCCGTTTGTTTGTTGCTGTTGGGACAAAAAGCATATTATCATTAAAATGTAAAAACTTTCTTAGTAGGTAAAATCGATTTTCCGTCATGTTTTCGAAAAAAAAGGGCGTTTGTAGGATTCGATGTCTGCAAAAAAATGATGAATTGGTGGGTTTCTGTAATATTCCCTGTAAAATTATTAAGCCAAAAAAAAACTTCATTTCTTCTGTGTTGGTTTCATTCTATTTCTATATTAAACAATATAAGTTAATATGTTATCAAATATAGAAAATTTATATAATTAATATTTACCTGATCTCTGCTTCTACGTTTCATAAAAATGATCTTCTTTTCTCTCGAGTAGATTGTTCGGCAAACAAATTTGTCTGATGAGTGATGTGTTTAGTAAGCTCATCATCGAAAAAATATTCAAATATCTGGAGTGCAGTTGGTTTTTCGCCGAAATCAACGAGCAATTCTCCTAAAATTGGACCCTCGATGTGGGTTTCCTGTCCGTGGTGAGGGGACCTCCCAGAGATGGTTTAGTATCTCTTCTTTACCATCTCTGGGATCTTCACGCTCACACACGTGTTTGCCGTGCGTGGTGGCTCGTATGCCGGAAAGGGGGATCCTGGTAGTTGAGGGGCAACATACCGTCCCCAACACACTGCTTTGGCCCCTGCTTCGGATAAACGGGAGGCTCAAATCAGGCTCCGTTTGAGTCAATCGGCTGGTCGTTGAGTCATTTTGACCTCAGCTTGGAGTCAACCGATCGATGCAGACCGGGCAGACACGTCAGACAAGGTGTGCTCTTCTCGACTGCATTGTGAGGGTATAGCTCCTGGGAAACCCTGGTGCGACGGTCTATGAGAGTCTCCCATGTGACGGCATCCCCCTGTTGGGCCCCATGGTGGGTGGGGTCACTAGGAGCTGAATGTAAATTCTTAAATATGGATTTTAAAACAACAAAACAAGTGACCAAAGACCAGAACTCCAGCCAACCTGCTTACTTAATAGTGCATGCAACTGGAGAAAAACCTCTATCTAAAGTATCGCCATTCTTGATTCAAACAATTTTTGAATCGACCATAGGACAGTTGAAAAAAATACAAAAATTAAGATCGGGAGATTTACTGGTGGAAACAGCTTCTCCACAACAATCGGCAAAACTTCTGCAAACAAAGACTCTGGGAGAAATGGAAGTCACTGTCACACCACACGGAAGCCTAAACTCATCACGTGGTGTGATATCTGAAATTGATCTGATGTCTGAAGATGAATCAGACATTCAGATCGGTCTTTCAGACCAAGGCGTCACTGCTGTCCGACGCATCTCCATTCGTCGGGATGGCAAGTTTATTCCTACGAAACATCTTATTTTGACATTTAATAAACCGACTTTGCCATCTGGTTATTACAGCAGGGTATCTACGCTGTCCAGTTCGCCCGTATGTTCCAAATCCGCTGCGTTGCTTTAAATGCCAGTGATTTGGACATTCACAAACATCTTGCCGAGGGAAAAGTGTATACGCACAGTGTGGGACGGAAGGTCATGAGAGTACCGAATGTAAAAGTATCCCATGCTGTGTGAACTGCAAGGATGCCCATCCTGCCTACTCTCGAAGGTGCCCAGCATGGCATAGAGAGAAAGAGATCCAGCGAGTGAAAACCATCAACAATCTACCTTACCCAGAGGCTCGCCGCATTGTCACTTCAAGTGCACCACTGAAGCAGAAGACATATGCTGCTGTCTTGAAGTCCACAAACTCTTGTGGGGTTCAAACAGATATCTCTCTCTAAGTGAATCCCTTACCCGCCATGCGAAATGTTTAATACTCCCATCTACTCAAACACCAGTCAATACCTTTTTGAAGGGTGATGACCAGCCAGTATGCCAGTATTGCATTTGTACTTTAAGTGTTAAACATATACTTTGCAACTGTGTTGCTTTTGATTAGAGTCGCAGACAACATTTTGGAAATGCAACTTTGAGAGAGATTTTGGGCCAGAGGCCAAATCTTGATAAGATACTGAACTTTTTGAAAGTTATAAATATTAATAGAGAGATTTAAGTTAACTAATTTATTTATTTATTTATTATATATTTATATTTGTGTTGTTCTGTTTGTTTGTGTTTTTGTGTTGTATTGACGCCTTGTGATATATATATTTAGCTTTGTTTAATTTTACCATTTGTCATGGCGCAGCATAGCCTGTATGGCTCTTGTGCCAAAAAACTAGAACTAACTAACTAATTAACTCAAACACCAGAAAAGAAGAGCAAGAAGATCAAAACACCCCTACCTAAAACAGGGGTAATAACAAGAAATGTGGGTTACAAAAAGGCCAATAAAAACCCACTTAACAAGCAAAAAGTGAAAGTTGCCCTCTCTAAATCAGCTAAAAGGTCAGAGACTCGGTCTATGAGTGAGTTCTCTGACTTTTCTGATGAAGAGAATAATATGGAGGTGACACAACCAAACTCACTTCCAAAAGAGAGACTTCCTGTTAAATTAAAGAGGGATACCCTCGCAAAGAATGCTGTTTCAAACACATAATGGATTATAAAATAATCCAATGGAACTGTTGTGGTTTCCGCAACAACTTCTCTGACGTTAAACACCTGACATACTCTACCTCATCTCTCTGTGTGGCACTCCAGGAAACACATCTAAAACCAGGAGAAAGAATTTCTTTAAAAGGAATCAATCTTTACCGTAAAGATGACGACAGCCACACCCGCGCCAGTGGAGGTGTGGCTGTACTGGTTTCAAACCGCATCTTGTCTTTTCCGGTACAAATAACAACAGAGCTGAAAGCTGTGGCAGTCAGAATATCTATGGGCGTCACTGTCACAGTTTGTTCCATATACTTGCCACCAGATGTCAGTCAATGACGATGAATTGGATGCATTGGTTGAACAGCTGCCAACTCCTTTCCTTTTACTTTGATTTCAATGGCCACAATCCAATGTGGAGCAGTCATGATATCAACCGTCGAGGCAGAGCCATTGAAAGATTCATAGGTAATCACCAACTATATTTATTTAATACTGGAGAAGTGACATACTTCCACGCCCCAACAAGAACATTTACTGCCATTGATCTATCATTAGCAACCCTAAATCTGTTTTCAGCGTTTATATGGGAGGTTGGATCTAATCCACTTTCCAGTGACCACTTCCCAATATTTCTAAAATACCAAGGCAGAGAAAGCTGTGAAGCAGCCCGTCCACCACGCTGGAAACTTGAAACGGCAGATTGTCCTGCATTTTCTTCTTTGGCTAACGTCACTGAGGAAATGGTCAATACTGCTGATATCAATAATGCAGTCGAACTTGTCACTTCCAGTATTATTCAAGCAGCCGAAAAAACAATGGGGAAAACGTCAACCAGATATCCAAAACATCCGAAACCATGGTGGGATCAGAATTGCGAGGCAGCATTTAAAAAGCAAAAGAAAGCATGGGGGATTTTCAGAAGATACCCCACTGCTAACAATTTGGTTGCTTTTAAGAAAGCAAAGGCTAATGCCAGAAAAATAAGAAGGCAAAGCCAAAGGGATTCTTGGAGGAAGTATGTTTCTAGCATAACATCTTTTACCAGCTGAAAAGCAGTCTGGGATAAAATCAATGGAAAATATGCTTCTCACGCTCTGTCCATGCTGGAAAGTAATGGCACAATAATCAGTGACATAAAAGGTATTGCTGATATGTTGGGTGAAACATTTTCGTCTTCATCCAGCAATATTATGTATACAAGAGATTTTCAGGCTTATAAAGTCCAAGCTGAAAAACAATATCTAAACTCCCACTCCCCATCTAATGAGGAATATAATGTGTCATTCAGCAGAATAGAACTATGTACAGCGATCTCTCGCTTAGGGAATACTGCTGTAGGTCTAGATAGGTCCACTACAGCATGATAAAAAATCTGTCAAACAATTCCCTTAGTAAGCTTCTGAATCTGTTTAACAGAATATTGACAGAACATATTTTTTCTGACTGTTGGAGGCTATCAATTATTATTCCCATATCCAAACCAGGTAAAGACCGCAAGAATCCCTCTAATTACAGACCAATTTCTTTGACTAGTTTTCTGTGCAAACTTTTCGCGAGAATGGTAAACAGACGCCTGATGTTCCTCCTAGAGGGAAAGAACTACTTTTCACCACATCAGAGTGGATTTCGTAGGAACAGAAGTACCACAGATAATTTACTAAATCTTGAAGCATTCATTTGCGAAGCGTTTGTTAGACGACAGCACTTAGTGTCTGTGTTATTTGATATATTGAAGGCGTATGATCGCTGCTGGCGATATGGGATACTTCGTGATTTGCACAAATTTGGATTGCGGGGTAATTTGCCAATTTTTATAAACTTTTTACAGAATCGAAGATTCCAAGTCAGGATGGGCACAACTTATTTTAGGCTTTACATACAAGAAGGTGTTCCTCAAGGTTCTATTTTGAGTGTGACTCTGTTACTAATTAAAATTAACAGCATAGCTAAATGTTTTTTTCCCAGTGTGAAACACACTCTGTATGTGGATGATTTTTAGATCTCTTGTGAGTCTAGTAACACGAGTATTATTGAAAGACAACTGCAAATTTCCCTAAATTGCATAGACAATCGGTTTAAGACCAATGGTTTCAGTTGTAACGTAGAGAAGACCTCGTACATTTACTTTTGCCGAAGGCGTGGTTTGCACCTGGATTTTGAAATTTACATAAATGGAGTGAAAATCCCAATGGTCAACGAGGCTAAGTTTTTTGGCGTTGTGTTCGACCATAACTTGATGTTTCTGCCACACTTGCGTAATTTGAAGAGTAGATGTTTAAATTCTCTGAACCTTTTAAACGTACTCTGCTGCTCATCCTGGGGAGCAGACAAATGTTTTATGCTCAGGATTTTTAGGGCCCTTGATTGTTTTAAGCTGGATTATAGATGCATTGTATATGGCTTTGCGCGAGAATCTTCTCTTAATATGCTGGATCCAATCCACCATCAAGCATTGCGTTTGTGCACTGGTGCATTTCGAACTTCTCCTGTTTAAAGTTTGTATGTAGATGCTCATGAGCCTCCACTATCTCTTAGGAGAGAACAGTTGTCTCTTTTTTATTACATTAAACAGAGATATCGGAATAAACTTTTAGCTGATTGTTCAGATACACAGCTGAAAAGACTATTTGCAGCTTGTTCAAGTAGTGTTTCTACATTTGACATTAGAATGGAGAATGTAAGCAGCACGATTGACCTGGACACAAGCAACATTTCACAGGTTGAGGTTAATAGTATTTCACCTTGGTTAATCCCAGTGATAAATGTTGATTTAAGCTTAAAGCAGTTCCCAAAAGAAACCATCTCAGACTGTCTATAGACAGCACTTTGCAGAAATTCAACATTGTGACAGGAATTTAATTTTTATATACATCGATGGATCTAAATTGGATGATTTCGTTGGCTCAGCCTTTGTCTGCCAGGATGAAATTGTGGCAGAACAAATAGCATTGAATTCTTCCATTTTTACTGCGGAGTTGTAGGCTATTTATTTAGCCGTAAAGTATATAAATAGGAAAGGTCACTGTTGCTGCGTGATTTACACTGACTCAGTTAGTGCACTTCAGGCTTTGATCTCGTATGAACCTAGTTTTCACTCCATAGTGATTAAAATTTGTAAGCTGTTTTCTCATTTGTTGCGAGGAATTTTGCTATAAAATTTTGTCGGGTCCTAGGCCATGTAGGTATAAGAGGAAATGAAGAAGCATATGCAGCTGCAAAGTCAGCAAGCCCTTCTCAGCATACAATGTTTATCGAAGGAGGTGATTTGAAGCTAGTTGTTAAAAAACGTCTAGAGGAGAGATGGCAAAATGTGTGGAACGCACAAGTCCACAATAAACTACACGAGATCAAATCTATGATAGAAAATTGGACACAGAAGAAACACTATGACAGGAGATCTGAGGTTATTCTTACCTGTTTGAGAATTGGACATACTCGACTGACTCATCAATATCTTTCAAGAGTGATTACCAGCCTGTGTGTCAGTATTGCAATTGTACTTCAGTACAATTGCAATACTGACACACATACTGTTAAGCACATACTGAGCAATTGCATTGCCTCTGAGAGGATTTGTAGACAGCATTTTGAAATGCAAGTTTTAAAGTGATTTTGGGCCAGACGCCAAATGTTGATAAATTATTGAACTTTCTAAAAGTTACAAATATTTATAAAGAAATTTAATTATTCATTTATTAATATCTATATACATCTTGTTGTTATACACAGTTTAACTGTTGTATATTTTTGTTATTGGTTCTTTTTTCTTTTATGTTTATTTATGTATTTATATATACCATACGATGTGGCACAGCTTGGCCTATGTGGCCCTTGTGCCAAAAAACCTTAACTAATTAACCAACCTAAACCGACCAACAAACAACTCAAATGCTTTTTCAATTGAGCTTCTACATTTCGAAAGCTTTGTGTTGAAATATGATTTAATTTCAGTTAAAGGCCATTGTCTCGGTATGGTGTTAATAAATGTTTATTTAAAGGATCGGCTGCATCACCGAGGAGGTGAGTGTCTACCGGAAATCCTACACCTTCATCAATTCGCTTAGTTAATGTGGATCGACGATAGACACAGGCATTGTGAACTGATCCTGTCTTTCCTACTTAACAGTTTGTGAATAGCAACTTTTCGTTGCATACAGCCTGGAGAATAATCGAATAAAATTGTTTCCTATTATTATAATAGGATGAATGGTCATTCCTGGGGGCTTTAATAGCCATATGTTTACCATCTACAACTCCAATCACTCTAGGAAAATTGAACTTTTTTGTATAATATTCACTTGTTTTGAATGCCTGTTCTTGGTTTGGCCAAGAAAGTATGCCTTTTCTTCAGCACTTTTGGACTTAAATAAAAGAGAAGTCATGCAGTATTTTCCATGCTGTTCGTCTGCATATGTTAAAACGATTTGCAGCTAACCTGAAAATGAAAATGCATGTTAAGTTGCTACATAGTGTATTGCATTGCATACAAATTATGAATATATATACAGCATTACACAGTCTGTTAATTAATTATAGCCACACTTAGGTTAGACAAATGAAATTATCTCTTGAACTCCTAACCTATGCAAATTATTTTACACTGATTTTTGAAAATTTAAAATTAATCATTATATTAATAATTTAACAACAAAAATATATTCTTAGGCTTCCAAAAGTATAGATGATAAAACAAAATTGCAAAATTTGAAGCATAAGAAACTTATGTGATGTCATTTATTTTTATAATTATAACACTCTCACTTTGTTGTCAAGTAGTAATTTAAATACTGAATCAAAACTTTCCAAAATTTCACATGGAAAAGAATTTAGTATCGAAGAAATTGCATGAATATGGAAATTAAAAGCAGGAGGCTGTAGTGTCAAGGAACTTGCAGTTTTAATGAGCAGCTCTACTCCTGAAATAGTGATGATTTTTCCAAAATTTTATCAAATACCTTCTAAACATTAAGGAAGGCCCAAAATAATATGTCGAAGTGGTAGTGATAGAACTGTGCATCTTGCATCACAACAGAATAAATTAGCTTGTCATATTTTGTGTGAAAGTGGATTAAAAACATCAAAAAGCACTGTTAGTCAAAGAATTTCAGCAGCTCCACATGTGAAATTTTATGCCTTGATAAAAAATCATCAGTAACAAAATTGGCAAGAATGCAGTAGACTAAAAGTCACATGCTGTGGAATGATTCAATAGCTCTCAGTTCTTTATAGTAATGAAAAAAAAATTTAATTTGTATGGCCTAATTACTGGTATTGTATTAGGAAAGACAAGTGCAGTTTTTCAACAGTCAACAAGGTGGTGGTTCTGTTATGGTGTGGGGCTGCTTTGGATTTAATGGTTTATCAAATTTAGGGATTTTAACTGACAAACATCTAAAAATTATCAAGAAGTTTTAAAAAAGTCATTTATTACCTATTAAAGAAAAAATTAAGAGGGACAAACTGTAATTTTATGCAAACAGGCGTATTTAATGTTAGTTGCACTATTTTTAGCTTTTGCATGTATTACCTTTAAAATATAAAAATTTGGTGTAGTTATATTTAATTGACACAAAAAGATCAAGAATTTACAAAATTTGTGATGATGATAAAAGTTAACTTATTTATACTGTAAAACGGAATTTATGTTTAAAGTTTCAAAGTACCAAAGTTTCATTTAAAAATTTTTTATAGTTTTCTTTTATTCAAAAATATATATACATTTTGTTAATAATATGAATTGTGATTAAAATTAACATGAATCTCAATTAACGATATAGATCTGTACTTTACCTGAACGGAGCTTAATTCAATAACAAGTGGAGACTGCACAATATTTTTTTATCCACTGTCAATGGACATCGTCCTCTTGAATTCGGTTTGTTATTAAGTAAGGGTGCTAATTTTGATATTAAAATGTCCACAGTTGTTCTGTTTAATCGAAAATGTTCTTGAAAATCCTTCGATCGGTATCTTGGCACAGTGTACTCAACATACCCTTATACTTTCTCAACTGACTTGCTGTTCTCACCACTGGGTGAATTCACCTCAGCTTCTACTGCAGATATTGCACATTCTAGCAACAGATCATCGTCTTCAGACTCCGAATCTAGAGAGTGTAGTTGTGAAATTATCGTTACAGCTGCTGACACTAATCCGGAAGCTGCCATTGCAAGCCATTTTGTGTATACTTTTACGAGCGTGCTAGTATGACGTTAGGCTGAGGTAGGTGTCAGCTCGGGGAGGTTGCAAGCTATGAAAAAGTAAATACACCCATTGTTCAAACCTATTAACAAGACCTCTTTATTTGTCGTTTTAACGTACTAACATTTTGAATTATACCTATATTCGTAGATTTTTCGCGAAGGGTTCAAATATTTAGTTCTTATCCTAAAACTGTAGATTAACCCTTTTTGACGGAATTTTTATATTATATTAACCTAGATATATATATTGAAATCTTATTTTAACAAGAGAGAGAGAGTAAAATAACAATTTATGTAACCTCACATACCTCTATTCAGAATTCAAGGATTCTTTACTCCAAATAACTTATTATTAACATTTATTTTAAATCCAAGAACAATCTTCGTCACCTTACCTGAAGATGGCTGACCCACGCAACTTTACGCCCGATCAACCGATTTAAGTACAAACAACCCGAATTTAATTTATTTACGTGGACGCACAACTCGGTAAACTCTATCAACTTACCTACGATTCTTGCCCATCCAGAACAGTTTATATCCAAGCATCCAAGATGGTGATATTGTCCTACCAAGGCCAAATGATCTCTTTGCTAGTAAGGCCGTCCACCAATTATCTCCGTCTATTGTACCGAGCGTATAGACGCTAGTTGATATTGTCTCTGCTTGTGGCACTGACGATCGGTGACCATCCATGGTCAGCGTTTCAGTATAGAGGAGTTTGGAGACGCGTTGCGTTAAGTATTTTTCTCATTAATGCAGGATGAAAACTTTTGACAATCAAGAAATGAGCTGCTGCAAACGATGTTCCATAGTTCGTGAAAAAAAGCAAGGGAATGCTTCGAAAAAAGCGAAATAATAATACAGTATATTTCACACCTTTATTTTTATAAGACGTTTTTAGGAAGAAGTAATAACCGAGTATTATTGGCATAAAAAATACAAACTTTTTCACACTAATACTATTTAATGATCTCTTTTCGATTCTTAAAGATACCCCCCTCGATGTGGGTTCCTGTCTGTGGTGAGGGGACCTCTCAGAGATGGTTTAGTATCTCTTCTTTACCATCCCTGGGATCTGAACGCCCACCCACGTGTTTGCCGTGCGTGGTGGCCCGTATTCCGGAAAGGGGAATCCTGGTAGTTGAGGAGCAACATACCGTCCCCAACACACTGCTTTGGCCCCTGCTTCGGATAAACGGGAGGCTCAAATCAGGCTGCGTTTGAGTCAATCGGCTGGTTGTTGAGTCATTGTTGACCTCAGCTTGGAGTCAACCGATCGATGCAGACCGGGCAGACACGTCAGACAAAGTGTGCTCTTCTCGACTGCATTGTGAGGGTATAGCTCATGGGAAACCCTGGTGCGACGGTCTATGGGAGTGTTCCATGTGACGGCATCCCCCTGTTGGGCCCCATGGTGGGTGGGGTCACTAGGAGCTGATTATACATTCTTAAATATGGATTGCAAAAACTCAATTCAAGCGACCAAACAAAAGACCTCCAGCCAACCTGCTTACTTAATAGTACATGCAACTGGAGAAAAACCCTCTGCTAAGTGTCCCCCTTTTGATTTAAAAGCTGTTTGAATCAACCATTGGGCATTTGAAAAAAATTCAAAAATTGAGGTCAGGGGACTTACTTGTAGAAACAGCCTCTTTTCAATAAACAACAAAGCTTTTGTCAATTACAACTCTTGGAGACATGGGAATATCGGTCACACCACATGGAAGTTTGAACGCATCACGTGGTGTGATATCTGAGTTTGACTTGATGTCTGAACACGAATCAGACATTCACATCGGCCTCTCGGACAAAGGTGTCACTTCTGTCTGACGCGTTTCGATCCGTCGAGACGGCAAGTTGATACCCACTAAACATTTAATTATCACATTTAACAACTTGACATCGCCATCTTTCGTTACAGCAGGATATCTGCGCTGCGCAGTTTGTTCGTATATTCCAAATTTGCTGCGTTGCTTTAAATGCCAGCAATTTGGACATTCCCAGACCTCTTGTCAAGGCAAAAACTTGTGCGCACAGTGTGGAACTGAAGGTCACAACAGTACTGAATGTAAAAGTACGCCACACTGTGTGAACTGCAAAGATGCCCATTCTTCCTACTCACGAAAGTGTCTTGCATGGCAAAGAGAAAAAGAGATCCAACGGGTAAAAACTGTGAAAAACATCTCATATCCAGAGGCTCGTCGCATGGTCAGTCTAAGTGCACCTATGCAACAAAAGACATTTGCTGCCGTGTTGAAATCTACTAACACATGTGGGGTTCAAACAGAGATTTCTGTCTCCCCAAGTGAATCTCTTGCACGCCATGCGAAATGTTTAATACTCCCATCTATGAAAACACTAGAACAGGAGAGTACAAAAGCAAAAACACCTCTACCAAAAACTGGGATAACAACTAGGAATGTGGGTTCCAAAAAAGCGAGTAAGAACCCACTAAACAAACAGAGAGTGAAAGCAGCACTCTCCAAATCCAAAAAATCGGAGGCTCAGTCGATGAGTGAGTTCTCTGATATTTCTGACGAAGAGAATAAATTGGAGGTGACCCAAACAACATCGCCTCTAAAAGGAAAATCATCAGTTAAATTGAAGAGGGACACTTTTGCAAAGAATGCTGCCTCAAACACATAATGGATTATAAAATAATTCAGTGGAACTGTTGTGTTTCTGCAACAACTTCTCTGACGTTAAACACCTGACATTATCTACCACATCTCTTCGCGTGGCACTCCAGGAAACACATTTAAAACCTGGAGAAAAAATATCTTTAAAAGGATTTGGACTCTACCGCAAGGATGATGATAGCCACAACTGCGTCAGTGGAGGTGTGGCTATACTGGTTTCAAACTGCATCCCGTCCTTACCAGTACAAATAACAACAGAGCTGCAAGCTGTGGCAGTCAGAATTTCAATTGGAGTAACTGTCACAGTTTGTTCCATATACAGTCATCCCTCAGTTATCGCGGTTAATAGGGATAAGAATTGGCTGCGATAAGTGAAAAACCGCAAAGTAGTGTCACCCTCTCATTTTTAACGCGATCGTCGCGGGCAGCTTTGGATAGAGCTGGGGTAGCTGCAGGAAACGGCGTAGAGGCAGCAGAAGGAGTTTCTGCAGAACGTTTTTGGGCGTCACAAGCACTATTTTGAACAAAAAGACACAAGAGAACAACAAAAATTAGCACACCTCGAGACTAAGCATAACTCAAACATTGATTGGCCTAGACGACCGCGCTCATTTAAATCAGCTAACGAGATTTGTCTAGGAAGAAACGTCTAGGCTAATCAGCTTGCGAGATTCCCGAATCGGGAGGGATATCAAATGGCGGGACGCTAGCCAGCCAATCAGAGACGTGGATTTTGAATTGTGTGGGCACTCCCTGCCTTCTGCTAGCGTGCGAGCAACTTTCGTGCCATAATTCCTCAATTTTGAGTTTTTGATGAATATTTTTGAACAATCCGCGATATACTGAGGCCACGATAAATGAAACGCGAAGTAGCGAGGGATTACTGTACTTGCCACCAGATGTCAGAGTCGATGAAGATGAATTGGATGCCTTGGTTGAACAACTGCCGACTCCATTCCTTTTACTTGGTGATTTCAATGGCCACAATCCAATGTGGGGCAGTCCCGACATCAATCGTCGTGGCAGGGCCATTGAGAGATTTATAGGCAATCACCAACTGTATATATTTAATACCGGAGAAGTGACATACTTCCATGCCCCAACAAGAACATTCACTGCCATTGATTTATCATTAGCTAGCCCGAACTTGTTTTCAGCATTTACATGGGGGGTTGGATCTAATCCACTCTCTAGTGACCACTTCCCAATATTTCTAAAATACCGAGGCAGAGAAAGCTGTGAAACAGCTCGTCCACCACGCTGGAAACTTGAAACAGCAGATTGGCCTGCATTTTCTTTTTTGGCTAAAATCACTGAGGAAATGGTCAACACTGCTGATATCAATGATGCAGTTGAAGCCGTCACATCGAATATTATTCAGGCAGCTGAAAAAACAATGGGGATAACATCAACCAGATATCCAAAACGTTTGAAATTATGGTGGGATCAGAATTGCGAGGCAGCATTTAAAGAGCAAAAGAAAGCATGGGGGATTTTCAGAAGACATCTCATTGCTGAGAATTTGATAGCTTTTAAAAAAGCAAAGGCAAATGCCAGAAAAATAAGAAGGCAAAGCCAAAGGGATTCTTGGAGGAAGTATGTATCTAGCATAACATCTTCCACCACCTCAAAAGCAGTCTGGGATAAAATCCATAAAATTAATGGGAAATATGCTTCTCATTCTCTGTCCATGTTCGAAAATAATGGCACAATAATCAGT
The DNA here is from genome assembly GCF_030686945.1 of Centruroides vittatus. Classification (NCBI taxonomy): domain Eukaryota; kingdom Metazoa; phylum Arthropoda; class Arachnida; order Scorpiones; family Buthidae; genus Centruroides; species Centruroides vittatus. Next base: position 27,224 of record NW_027121962.1, read on the forward strand.
GATATACAACGTATTGCTGATTTGTTGAGTGAGACGTTTTCGGCTTCATCCAGCAATATTAGGTATGCAAGGGATTTTCAAGCTTATAAAGCCCAAACAGAAAAACAAAATTTAAATTTCCGTTCTTCATCTAATGAGGAATACAATGTGCCATTCACCAGAATCAAATTACAAACAGCGATTTCTCGCTCAGGGAATACTGCTGTAGGCTTGGATAAAATTCACTATAGCATGATTAAAAATCTGTCAAACAATTCCTTTGGTAATCTTCTGAATCTGTTTAACAGAATATGGACAGAACATATTTTCCCTGACTCTTGGAGGCTATCAATCATTATTCCCATTCCCAAGCCAGGAAAAGACTGGTCTGTAATTAGAGGGAATCTTACAATCTCTTTGACTAGTTGTATCTGCAAACTTTTTGAGAGAATGGTAAACAGACGCCTGATGTTTCTCCTAGAGGAAAAGAAATACTTTTCACCACATCAGAGTGGATTTTGTAGGAACAGAAGTACCACAGACAATTTAGTAAACTTGAAACATCCATACGTGAAGCGTTTATTAGACGACAGCACTTAGTGTCTGTGTTTTTCGATATAGAGAAGGCCTATGATTGCTGTTGGCGATACGGGATACTCTGTGATCTGCACAAATTCGGATTGCGGGGTAATTTGCCAATTTGTATAAAAAACTTCTTGCAGAATCAAAGATTCCAAGTTAGGATTGGCAACACTTTATCTAGGCTTTACACACAAGAAGGTGTTCCTCAAGGTTCTATTTTGAGTGTGACTCTGTTCCTAATCAAAATTAATAGCTAAGTGTCTTCCTTCCAGTGTGAAACACTCCTTGTATGTGGATGACTTTCAGATCTCCTATCAGTCTACTAACATGAGTTTTATTGAGAGAAAACTGCAAATTTTTCTAAATCGGATAGACAATAGGTCCAAGATCAATGGTTTTACTTTTAATGCAGAGAAGACCTCGTGCATTTACTTTTGCCAAAAGCGTGGTTTGCACCTGGACCTTGAAATTAACCTAAATGGGGTTAAAATTCCAATGGTCAACGAAGCAAAATTTTTGGGTGTCGTGTTTGACCATAAATTGACGTTCTTACCACACTTGCGCAATTTGAAGAGTAGATGTTTGAAAACTTTAAACCTGTTAAAGGTATTGTGCTGCTCATCCTGGGGAGCAGACAAATGTTCTATGCTCAGGATTTATAGGGCCCTTGTTCGCTCTAAGCTGGACTATGGGTGCGTTGTGTATGGCTCTACACGTGAATCTACTCTTCGGATGCTGGATCCAATCCACCATCAAGCATTGCGTTTGTGCACTGGTGCATTTCGAACTTCTCCTGTACAAAGTTTGTATGTGGATGCTCATGAGCCTCCACTATCTCTTAGGAGAGAACAGTTGTCTCTTTTTTATTACGTTAAACAGAGATCTCAAAATAAACTTTTAGCTGATTGTTCAGATAGTCAGCTGAGGAGATTATTTGCAGCTCGCCCAAGTAGTGTCCCTACATTTGACATAAGAATGGAGAATGTAAGCAGCACGATTGACCTGGACACAAGCAACATTTCGCAGGTCGAGGTCGATAATATATCACCTTGGTCAATTCCTGTGATAAACGTTGATTTAAGCTTAAAGCAGTTTTTAAAAGAAACCACTCCAGACTACGTTTATAGACAGCACTTCGCAGAAATTCAACATCGTGACAGGAATTTAATTCCTATATACACCGATGGATCTAAATCGGATGACTATGTTGGCTTAGCCTTTGTTTGCCAGGATGAAATCGTGGCAGAACAAATAGCACCGAATTCTTCCATTTTTACTGCGGAGTTGCAGGCTATTTATTTAGCCCTAAAGTATATAAATAGGAAAGGTCATCGTTGCTGCGTGATTTACACTGACTCAGTTAGTGCACTTCAGGCTTTGATCTCGTATGAATTTAGTTTTCACTCCATAGTGATTAAAATTCGTAAGCTGATTTGCCATCTTTTTGCGAGGAATTTCTCTATAAAATTTTGTTGGGTCCCAGGCCATGTAGGTATAAGAGGGAATGAAGAAGCTGACGCAGCTGCAAAGTCAGCAAGTCCTTCTCAGCATACAATGCATATTGAAGGAGGTGACTTGAAGCTAGTTGTTAAAAAACGACTAGAGGAGAGATGGCAAAATGTGTGGAACGCACAAGTCCACAATAAACTACACGAGATCAAACCTGTGATAGAAAATTGGACACAGAAGAAACCTTATGACAGGAGATCTGAGGTCATTCTTACTCGTTTGAGAATTGGACATACTCGACTGACTCATCAATACCTTTTGAAGGGTGATGACCAGCCTGTATGTCAGTATTGCAACTGTAATGTAAGTGTTAAGCACATACTGAGCAATTGCATTGCCTCTGAACGGATTCGTAGACAGCATTTTGGAAATGCAAGTTTTAAAGAGATTTTGGGCCAGAGGCCAAATGTTGATAAATTATTGAACTTTCTAAAAGTTACAAATATTTATAAAGAAATTTAATTATTTATTTATTTATATCCATATACATGTTGTTGTTATACACAGTTTAACTGTTGTATATTTTTGTTATTGGTTTTGTTTTTTGTTTTGTTCATTTTTATTGTTATTTATGTACATATATATACCGTAAGTTGTGGCGCAGCTTGGCCTATGTGGCCCTTGTGCCAATAAACTTCAACTAACCAACCAACCAACCAACTATTAATACTTTTTAGCAATTCATCCCCCTCGATGTGGGTTCCTGTCCGTGGTGAGGGGACCTCCCAGAGATGGTTTAGTATTTCTTCTTTACCATCCCTGGGATCTGAACGCCCACCCACGTGTTTGCCGTGCGTGGTGGCCCGTATGCCGGAAAGGGGGATCCTGGTAGTTGAGGGGCAACATACCGTCCCCAACACACTGCTTTGGCCCCTGCTTCGGATAAACGGGAGGCTCAAATCAGGCTCCGTTTGAGTCAATCGGCTGGTCGTTGAGTCATTGTTGACCTCGGCTTGGAGTCAACCGATCGATGCAGACCGGGCAGACACGTCAGACAAGGTGTGCTTTTCTCGACTGCATTGTGAGGGTATAGCTCCTGGGAAACCCTGGTGCGACGGTCTATGGGAGTCTCCCATGTGACGGCATCCCCTTGTTGGGCCCCATGGTGGGTGGGGTCACCAGAAGCTGAATGTTTTACTTTTAATCATGGATTCCTCAAAAATAAAAGATCCGAAAGAGCGAAAAAATTTAAAAATGTCCAGTACCCCAGCGTACTTAATAGTACACGCAACTGGTGACAAACCATTATCTAAAGCTTCTCCTTTTCTCATTCAAAAATTGTTCCAGTCGACTATTGGAGATTTGAAAAAAATTCAGAAATTAAGATCAGGTGATTTACTGGTGGAAACATCCTCCCCACAACAATCTGCAAAACTTCTAGAAACAAAGACCCTGGGAGAAATGGAAATCACTGTCACACCACACGGAAGTTTAAACTCATCACGTGGTGTGATATCTGAAATTGATCTGATGTCTGAAGACGAATCAGATATTCAGATTGGTCTTTCAGATCAAGGTGTCGTTGCTGTCCGGCGCATTTCAATTCGTCGAGATGGAAAGTTGATACCAACCAAACACCTGATTCTTACTTTCAACAAACCAACATTGCCATCCTTTATAACAGCAGGATACCTACGTTGCTCAGTCCGTCCATATATCCCAAATCCGCTGCGTTGTTTCAAATGCCAGCGGTTTGGACACTCGCAAACATCCTGCCGAGGAAAAAGCGCATGTGCACAGTGTGGGACTGAGGGTCACGACAGTACAGAATGTAAAAGTACCCCATGCTGTGTGAACTGTAAAGATGCCCATCCTGCTTACTCCCGGAAATGCCCTGCATGGCAGAGAGAAAAAGAAATACAGCGTGTAAAAACAGTCAACAACTTACCCTACCCAGAGGCACGTCGCATGGTCACTTCAAGTGCACCACTGAAACAAAAAACATTTGCTGCTGCTCTGAAATTCACAAAGACATGTGAAGTTCAGACAGACATTTCTGTTTCCCCAAAGGAATCTTTCACTCGCCATGCAAAATGTTTACTGATCCCTTCAAAAGAAACAGCAGAAAATGACAATACAAAACAAAAAACACCCCTACCTAAAACAGGGGTGATAACAAGAAACCTGGGTTCAAAAAAGGCTAGTAAGAACCCATTAAACAAACAGAGAGTGAAAGCAGCTCTCTCTAAAGCTAAAAAATCAGAGACTCAGTCTGTGAGCGAGTTCTCTGATATCTCTGATGAAGAGAATAATGTGGAGGTAAAAAAACCAATGTCACCTCCAAAAGAGAGACCGCCTGTTAAATTAAAGAGGGATACCCTCGCAAAGAATGCTGCCTCAACCACATAATGGATTATAAAATAATCCAATGGAACTGTCGTGGTTTCCGCAACAACTTCTCTGACATTAAACATTTGACATCATCTCCCACATCTCTCTGCGTGGCACTCCAGGAAACACATCTAAAACCTGGAGAAAAAATTACTTTAAAAGGATTTAATCTTTACCGTAAGGATGATGATAGCCACACTCGCGCCAGTGGAGGTGTGGCTGTACTGGTTTCAAATTGCATCCCTTCCTTACCGGTACAAATAAGAACAGAGCTGCAAGCTGTGGCAGTCAGAATTTCAATTGGAGTAACTGTCACAGTTTGTTCCATATACTTGCCACCAGATGTCAGAGTCAATGAGGATGAATTGGATGACTTGGTTGAACAACTGCCAACTCCGTTTATTCTACTTGGTGATTTCAATGGCCACAATCCAATGTGGGGCAGTCACGACATCAATTGTCGAGGCAGAGCCATTGAAAGATTCATAGGTAATCACCAACTGTATTTATTTAATACTGGAGAAGTGACATACTTCCACGCCCCAACAAGAACATTTACTGCCATTGATTTGACATTAGCTAGTCCAAATCTGTTTTCAGCGTTTACATGGGAGGTTGGATCTAATCCACTTTCCAGTGACCACTTTCCAATATTTTTAAAATATAGAGGCAGAGGAAGCTGTGAAACAGCCCGTCCACCACGCTGGAAATTTGAAACGGCAGATTGGCCTGCATTTTCCTCTTTGGCTAACATCACTGAGGAAATGGTCAATACTGCCGATATCAATGATGCAGTAGAAGTTGTCACTTCCAGTATTATTCAGGCAGCCGAAAAAACAATGGGGAAAACGTCAACCAGATATCCAAAACATCCGAAACCATGGTGGGATCAGAATTGTGAGGCAGCATTTAAAAAACAAAAGAAAGCATGGGGGATTTTCAGAAGATACCCCACTGCTGAGAATTTGATAGCTTTTAAAAAAGCAAAGGCAAATGCCAGAAAAATAAGGAGGCAAAGCCAAAGGGATTCCTGGAGGAAGTATGTTTCTAGCATAACATCTTCCACCAGCTCAAAAGCAGTCTGGGATAAAATCCATAAAATTAATGGGAAATATGCTTCTCACTCTCTGTCCATGCTGGAAAATAATGGCACAATAATCAGTGACATAAAAGGTATTGCTGATTTGTTGGGTGAAACATTTTCGTCTTCATCCAGCAATATTATGTATACAAAGGATTTTCAGGCTTATAAAGTCCAAACTGAAAAACAATATCTAAACTTCCACTCTCCATCTAATGAGGAATATAATGTGCCATTCAGCAGAATAGAACTATGTACAGCAATCTCTCGCTCGGGGAATACTGCTGTAGGTCCGGATAAAATCCATTACAGCATGATTAAAAATCTGTCAGACAATTCCCTTAGTAACCTTCTGAATCTGTTTAACAGAATATGGACAGAACATACTTTTCCAGACTCTTGGAGGCTATCTATCATAATTCCCATTCCCAAGCCAGGTAAAGACTGCAAGAATCCCTCTAATTATAGACCAATTTCTCTGACTAGTTGTCTCTGCAAACTTTTCGAGAGAATGGTAAACAGACGCCTGATGTTCCTCCTAGAGGAAAAGAACTACTTTTCACCACATCAGAGTGGATTTCGTAGGAACAGAAGTACCACAGACAATCTAGTAAACCTTGAAACATCTATACGCGAAGCGTTTGTAAGACGACAGCACTTAGTGTCTGTGTTTTTCGATATAGAGAAGGCTTATGATCGCTGCTGGCGATATGGAATACTCCGTGATCTGCATGAATTTGGACTGCGGGGTAATCTGCCAATTTTTATAAAAAACTTCTTGCAGAATCGAAGATTCCAAGTTAGGATGGGCAACACTTTGTCTAGGCCTTTCACACAAGAAGAGGGTGTTCCTCAAGGTTCTATTCTGAGTGTGACTCTGTTCCTAATCAAAATTAATAGCATAGCTAAGTGTCTTCCTTCCAGTGTGAAACACTCTTTGTATGTGGATGACTTTCAGATCTCCTGTCAGTCTACTAACATGAGTTTTATTGAAAGACAACTGCAAACCTCCCTAAATCGCATAGACAATTGGTCCAAGATCAATGGTTTTACTTTTAATGCAGAGAAGACCTCGTGCATCCACTTTTGCCGAAGGCGTGGTTTGCACCTGGAACCTGAAATTCACCTAAATGGGGTTAAAATCCCAATGGTCAATGAAGCAAAATTTTTGGGTGTTGTGTTCGACCATAAATTGACGTTCTTGCCACACTTGCGCAATTTGAAGAGTAGATGTTTAAAATCTCTGAACCTTTTAAAGGTATTATGCTGCTCATCCTGGGGAGCAGACAAATGTTCGATGCTCAGGATATATAGAGCCCTCGTTCGCTCTAAGCTGGATTATGGATGTGTTGTTTATGGCTCTGCGCGAGAATCTACTCTTCGGATGCTGGATCCAATCCACCATCAAGCATTGCGTTTGTGCACTGGTGCATTTCGAACTTCTCCTGTTCAAAGTTTGTACGTGGATGCTTATGAGCCTCCACTATCTCTCAGGAGAGAGCAGTTGTCTTTGTTCTATTACATTAAACAGAAATCTCTGGCTAAACCTTCAGTTTATTGTAGAGTATCAGATACTCAGCTGAAAAGATTATTTACAGCTCGCCCAAGTTGTGTCCCTACATTTGACATTAGAATGGAGAATGTAAGCAGCACGATTGACCTGGACACAAGCAACATTTCACAGGTCGAGGTCGATAATATATCACCTTGGTCAACTCCTGTGATTAATGTTGACTTTAGCTTAAAGCAGTTTCCTAAGGAATCCACCCCGGACTACATCTATAGGCAGCACTTTGCAGAAATTCAACACTACGACAGGAATTTAATTCCTATTTATACTGATGGATCGAAATCGGTTGATTACGTTGGCTCAGCCTTTGTCTGCCAGGATGAGATCGTGGCAGAACAAATTGCATCGAATTCTTCCATCTTTACTGCAGAGTTGCAGGCTATTTACCTAGCCTTAAAATATATAATTAGTAAAGGTCATCGTCGCTGTGTTATTTACACTGACTCAGTTAGTGCACTTCAGGCTTTGATCTCACATGAACCTAGTTCTCACTCTATAGTGATTAAAATTCGCAAACTGTTTTGCCATCTTATTGCGAGTAATATTTTTGTAAAATTTTGTTGGGTCCCAGGCCATGTAGGTATAAGAGGGAATGAAGAAGCTGATGCAGCTGCAAAGTCAGCAAGTCCTTCTCAGCATACAATGTTTATTGAAGGAGGTGACTTGAAGCTGGTCGTTAAAAAACGACTAGCAGAGAGATGGCAAAATGTGTGGAACGAACAAGTCCACAATAAACTTTACGAGATCAAACCTATAATAGAAAATTGGACACACAAGAAACAGTATGATAGGAGATCTGAAGTCATTCTTACTCGTCTGAGGATTGGACATACTCGGCTTACTCATCAATACCTTTTAAAGGGTGATGACCAGCCAGTATGCCAGTACTGCATTTGTATTTTAAGTGTCAAACACATACTTTGCAACTGTGCTGCTTTTGACCAGAGTCGCAGACAGCATTTCGGAAATGCAAGTTTTAAAGAGATTTTGGGCCAGAGGCCAAATGTTGATAAATTACTGAACTTTCTAAAAGTCACAAATATTTATAAACAGATTTAGTTGTTTGTTTATTTTATATTTACACCTTGTTACTATATACATTTTAATTGTTATTTATTTATTTTTTTTTTTGTTGTTTTATTTTGTTCTATTTTATTCTATTTATTATTGTTATTTATTTATGTATTTATTTTATACCATGTGTTGTGGCGCAGCTTCGGCCTGTGTTGCCTTTGTGCCAAAAAACTATTACCAACTAACTAACTAACTCGTAGGAACAGAAGTACCACAGACAATCTAGTAAACCTTGAAACGTCTATACGCGAAGCGTTTGTAAGACGACAGCACTTAGTGTCTGTGTTTTTCGATATAGAGAAGGCTTATGATCGCTGCTGGCGATATGGAATACTCCGTGATCTGCATGAATTTGGACTGCGGGGTAATCTGCCAATTTTTATAAAAAACTTCTTGCAAAATCGAAGATTTCAAGTTAGGATGGGCAACACTTTGTCTAGGCCTTTCACACAAGAAGAGGGTGTTCCTCAAGGTTCTATTCTGAGTGTGACTCTGTTCCTAATCAAAATTAATAGCATAGCTAAGTGTCTTCCTCCCAGTGTGAAACACTCCTTGTATGTGGATGACTTTCAGATCTCCTGTCAGTCTACTAACATGAGTTTTATTGAAAGACAACTGCAAACCTCCCTAAATCGCATAGACAATTGGTCGAAGATCAATGGTTTTACTTTTAATGCAGAGAAGACCTCGTGCATCCACTTTTGCCGAAGGCGTGGTTTGCACCTGGAACCTGAAATTCACCTAAATGGGGTTAAAATCCCAATGGTCAATGAAGCAAAATTTTTGGGTGTTGTGTTCGACCATAAATTGACGTTCTTGCCACACTTGCGCAATTTGAAGAGTAGATGTTTAAAATCTCTGAACCTTTTAAAGGTATTATGCTGCTCATCCTGGGGAGCAGACAAATGTTCGATGCTCAGGATATATAGAGCCCTCGTTCGCTCTAAGCTGGATTATGGATGTGTTGTTTATGGCTCTGCGCGAGAATCTACTCTTCGGATGCTGGATCCAATCCACCATCAAGCATTGCGTTTGTGCACTGGTGCATTTCGAACTTCTCCTGTTCAAAGTTTGTACGTGGATGCTTATGAGCCTCCACTATCTCTCAGGAGAGAGCAGTTGTCTTTGTTCTATTACATTAAACAGAAATCTCTGGCTAAGCCTTCAGTTTATTGTAGAGTATCAGATACTCAGCTGAAAAGATTATTTACAGCTCGCCCAAGTTGTGTCCCTACATTTGACATTAGAATGGAGAATGTAAGCAGCACGATTGACCTGGACACAAGCAACATTTCACAGGTCGAGGTCGATAATATATCACCTTGGTCAACTCCTGTGATTAATGTTGACTTTAGCTTAAAGCAGTTTCCTAAGGAATCCACCCCAGACTACATCTATAGGCAGCACTTTGCAGAAATTCAACATTGTGACAGGAATTTAATTCCTATTTATACTGATGGATCGAAATCGGTTGATTACGTTGGCTCAGCCTTTGTCTGCCAGGATGAGATCGTGGCAGAACAAATCGCATCGAATTCTTCCATCTTTACTGCAGAGTTGCAGGCTATTTACCTAGCCTTAAAATATATAATTAGTAAAGGTCATCGTCGCTGTGTTATTTACACTGACTCAGTTAGTGCACTTCAGGCTTTGATCTCACATGAACCTAGTTCTCACTCTATAGTGATTAAAATTCGCAAACTGTTTTGCCATCTTATTGCAAGTAATATTTTTGTAAAATTTTGTTGGGTCCCAGGCCATGTAGGTATAAAAGGGAATGAAGCAGCTGATGCAGCTGCAAAGTCAGCAAGTCCTTCTCAGCATACAATGTTCATTGAAGGAGGTGACTTGAAGCTGGTTGTTAAAAAACGACTAGCAGAGAGATGGCAAAATGTGTGGAACGAACAAGTCCACAATAAACTTTACGAGATCAAACCTATAATAGAAAATTGGACACACAAGAAACAGTATGATAGGAGATCTGAAGTCATTCTTACTCGTCTGAGGATTGGACATACTCGGCTTACTCATCAATACCTTTTAAAGGGTGATGACCAGCCAGTATGCCAGTACTGCATTTGTATTTTAAGTGTCAAACACATACTTTGCAACTGTGCTGCTTTTGACCAGAGTCGCAGACAGTATTTCGGAAATGCAAGTTTTAAAGAGATTTTGGGCCAGAGGCCAAATGTTGATAAATTACTGAACTTTCTAAAAGTTGCAAATATTTATAAACAGATTTAGTTGTTTGTTTATTTTATATTTACATATTGTTACTATATACATTTTAATTGTTATTTATTTTTGTTATCGGTTCTATGTTTATTGTTTTTATCTGTTGTTTTGTTCTATTTTATTCTATTTAATTTTGTTATTTATTTATGTATTTATTTACACCATGTGTTGTGGCGCAGCTTGGCCTGTGTTGCCTTTGTGCCAAAAAACTATTACCAACCAACCAACCAACCTGAAGCAGAACCACTGAGTACTATTTTTTTTGTTTCGTTTTTGAACGATCTCCCTGGGCTTCTGAGAGGTAAAAGTTCTATGATACCTTTATCTTCTCGTGTTGAAATTAACTGTCTTCTTTATGCCGATGATATTTTTCTCTTGGTTAATTCGGCTTCTTCGCTTAGAGAAAGACTTTATCTTCACAGTATTCCCAAGTAAGATTATCGATTGGCAATTAATTTGGAAAGGACGAAGCTTATGATCTTTCGTATAGGTGGAAAACTTAAAAAAACAAATAGGTTTAGTTTAGAAAACAATAGATTTGAAATTGCGTCTAACTTTAAATATTTGGGTATTTATTTCTCTTCACACGGTACATTCTCCTATCATTTAAACAAGCTGTTACCTGCTGCAAGATCTAGGATCTCCAATATCGTCACGTTACTTGTTAAAATCAAAGCATTTTCATTAAATAACTACTTTAAACTATTTGATTGGACCAAGTATGTTTTATGCTTTCATGGTTTGGGGCGGTCTTTTAGTGGACAAGTTTGAACCGATACAGTTATTCTACTTTAAGCGGGTGTTCTATATTAACAGATCTGTCTCGGGGTCTGCATTGAGAATGGAATTGGGAAGACCTCTTTCCTCAATTGGATTGGTGGTAAAATTGTTTAGATTTTGAAGGAAACTAGTTGACCTACCGAAAGACGCCCCTCGATGTGGGTTCCTGTCCGTGGTGAGGGGACCTCCCAGAGATGGTTTAGTATCTCTTCTTTACCATCCCTGGGATCTGAACGCCCACCCACGTGTTTGCCGTGCGTGGTGGCCCGTATGCCGGAAAGGGGGATCCTGGTAGTTGAGGGGCAACATACCGTCCCCAACACACTGCTTTGGCCCCTGCTTCGGATAAACGGGAGGCTCAAATCAGGCTCCGTTTGAGTCAATCGGCTGGTCATTGAGTCATTGTTGACCTCGGCTTGGAGTCAACCGATCGATGCAGACCGGGCAGACACGTCAGACAAGGTGTGCTTTTCTCGACTGCATTGTGAGGGTATAGCTTCTGGGAAACCCTGGTGCAACGGTCTATGGGAGTCTCCCATGTGACGGCATCCCCTTGTTGGGCCCCATGGTGGGTGGGGTCACTAGAAGCTGAATGTTTTACTTTTATTTTTGAGGAATCCATAATTATAAGACCCGAAAGAGCGGAAAAATTTAAAAATTTTCAGTACCCCAGTGTACTTAATAGTACACGCAACTGGTGACAAACCCTTATCTAAAGCTTCTCCTTTTCTCATTCAAAAATTGTTCCAGTCGACTATTGGAGATTTGAAAAAAATTCAGAAATTAAGATCAGGTGATTTACTGGTGGAAACATCCTCCCCACAACAATCTGCAAAACTTCTAGAAACAAAGACCCTGGGAGAAATGGAAGTCACTGTCACACCACACGAAAGCCTAAACTCATCACGTGGTGTGATATCTGAAATTGATCTGATGTCTGAAGACGAATCAGATATTCAGATTGGTCTTTCAGATCAAGGTGTCGTTGCTGTCCGGCGCATTTCAATTCGTCGAGACGGCAAGTTGATACCAACAAAACACTTGATTCTTACTTTCAGCAAACCAACATTGCCATCCTTTATAACAGCAGGATATCTACGTTGCTCAGTCTGTCCATATATCCCAAATCCGCTGCGTTGTTTCAAATGCCAGCGATTTGGACACTCACAAACATCCTGCCGAGGAAAAAGCGCATGTGCACAGTGTGGGACTGAGGGTCACGACAGTACAGAATGTAAAAGTACCCCATGCTGTGTGAACTGTAAAGATGCCCATCCTGCTTACTCCCGGAAATGCCCTGCATCGCAGAGAGAAAAAGAAATACAGCGTGTAAAAACAGTCAACAACTTACCCTACCCAGAGGCACGTCGCATGGTCACTTCAAGTGCACCACCGAAACAAAAAACATTTGCTGCTGCTCTGAAATCCACAAAGACATGTGAAGTTTAGACAGACATTTCTGTTTCCCCAAAGGAATCTCTCACTTGCCATGCAAAATGTTTACATATCCCTTCAAAAGAAACAGTAGAAAATGACAATACAAAACAAAAAACACCCCTACCTAAAACAGGGGTGATAACAAGAAACCTGGGTTCAAAAAAGGCTAGTAAGAACCCATTAAACAAACAGAGAGTGAAAGCAGCTCTCTCTAAATCTAAAAAATCAGAGGCTCAGTCTGTGAGCGAGTTCTCTGATATCTCTGATGAAGAAAATAATGTGGAGGTAACAAAACCAATGTCACCTCCAAAAGAGAGACCGCCTGTTAAATTAAAGAGGGATACCCTCGCAAAGAATGCAGCCTCAACCACATAATGGATTATAAAATAATCCAATGGAACTGTCGTGGTTTCCGCAACAACTTTTTTGACGTTAAACACTTGACATCACCTACCACATCTCTCTGCGTGGCACTCCAGGAAACACATCTAAAACCTGGAAAAAGAATTTCTTTAAAAGGATTCGATCTTTACCGTAAAGATGACGACAGCCACACCCGCGCCAGTGGAGGTGTGGCTGTACTGGTTTCAAACCGCATCCCGTCTTTTCCGGTACAAATAACAACAGAGCTGCAAGCTGTGGCAGTCAGAATATCTATGGGCGTCACTGTCACAGTTTGTTCCATATACTTGCCACCAGATGTCAGAGTCAATGAGGATGAATTGGATGCCTTGGTTGAACAGCTGCCAACTCCTTTCCTTTTACTTGGTGATTTCAATGGTCACAATCCAATGTGGGGCAGTCACGATATCAACCGTCGAGGCAGAGCCATTGAAAGATTCATAGGTAATCACCAACTATATCTATTTAATACTGGAGAAGTGACATACTTCCACGCTCCAACAAGAACATTTACTGCCATTGATCTATCATTAGCAACCCCAAATCTGTTTTCAGTGTTTATATGGGAGGTTGGATCTAATCCACTTTCCAGTGACCACTTCCCAATATTTCTAAAATACCAAGGCAGAGAAAGCTGTGAAACAGCCCGTCCACCACGCTGGAAATTTGAAACGGCAGATTGGCCTACATTTTCCTCTTTGGCTAACATCACTGAAGAAATGGTCAATACTGCCGATATCAATGATGCAGTAGAAGTTGTCACATCGAGTATTATTCAGGCAGCCGAAAAAACAATGGGGAAAACGTCAACCAGATATCCAAAACATCCGAAACCATGGTGGGATCAGAATTGTGAGGTAGCATTTAAAAAACAAAAGAAAGCATGGGGGATCTTCAGAAGATACCCCACTGCTGAGAATTTGATAGCTTTTAAAAAAGCAAAGGCAAATGCCAGAAAAATAAGGAGGCAAAGCCAAAGGGATTCATGGAGGAAGTATGTATCTAGCATAACATCTTCCACCAGCTCAAAAGCGGTCTGGGATAAAATCCATAAAATTAATGGAAAATATGCTTCTCACTCTCTGTCCATGCTGGAAAATAATGGCACAATAATCAGTGACATAAAAGGTATTGCTGATTGTTTGGGTGAAACATTTTCGTCCTCATCCAGCAATAGTATGTATACAAAGGATTTTCAGGCTTATAAAGTTCAAACTGAAAAACAATATCTAAACTTCCACTCCCCATCTAATGAGGAATATAATGTGCCATTCAGCAGAATAGAACTATTTACAGCAATCTCTTGCTCGGGGAATACTGCTGTAGGTCTAGATAAAATCCACTACAGCATGATAAAAAATCTGTCAAACAATTCCCTTAGTAACCTTCTGAATCTGTTTGACAGAATATGGACAGAATGTATTTTCTCTGACTCTTGGAGGCTATCAATTATTATTTCCATTCCCAAGCCAGGTAAAGACTGCAAGAATTCCTCCGATTATAGACCAATTTTTCTGACTAGTTGTCTCTGCAAACTTTTCGAGAGAATGGTCAACAGACGCCTGATGTTCCTCCTAGAGGAAAAGAACTACTTTTCACCACATCAGAGTGGATTTCGTAGGAACAGAAGTACCACAGACAATTTAGTAAACTTGAAACATCTATACGCGAAGTGTTTATTAGACGACAGCACTTAGTGTCTGTGTTTTTTGATATAGAGAAGGCTTATGATCGCTGCTGGCGATATGGAATACTCCGTGATCTTCATGAATCTGGACAGCAAGGTAATCTGCCAATTTTTATAAAAAACTTCCTGCAGAATCGAAGATTCCAAGTCAGGATGGGCAACACTTTATCTAGGCCTTTCACACAAGAAGAGGGTGTTCCTCAAGGTTCTATTCTGAGTGTGACTCTGTTCCTAATCAAAATTAATAGCATAGCTAAGTGTCTTCCTCCCAGTGTGAAACACTCCTTGTATGTGGATGACTTTCAGATCTCCTGTCAGTGTACTAACATGAGTTTTATTGAAAGACAACTGCAAACCTCCCTAAATTGCATTGACAATTGGTCCAAGACCAATGGTTTCAGTTTTAACGTAGAGAAGACCTTGTGCATTCACTTTTGCCGAAGGCGTGGTTTGCACCTGGACCCTGGGATTTTAACCCCATTTAGGTGAATTTCAATGGTCAATGAAGCAAAATTTTTGGGTTTTGTGTTTGACCAAAAATTGACGTTTTTGCCACACTTGCGCAATTTGAAGAGTAGATGTTTAAAATCTCTGAACCTTTTAAAGGTATTATGCTGCTCATCCTGGGGAGCAGACAAATGTTTGATGCTCAGGATATATAGAGCCCTCGTTCGCTCTAAGCTGGATTATGGATGTGTTGTTTATGGCTCTGCGCGAGAATCTACTCTTTGGATGCTGGATCCAATCCACTATCAAGCATTGCGTTTGTGCACTGGTGCAGTTCGAACTTCTCCTGTTCAAAGTTTGTACGTGGAGGCTCATAAGCATCCACGTACATCTCTCAGGAGAGAGCAGTTGTCTTTGTTCTATTACATTAAACAGAAATCTCTGGCTAAATTTTCAGTTTATCGTAGAGTATCAAATACTCAGCTGAAAAGATTATTTACAGCTCGCCCAAGTTGTGTCCCTACATTTGACATTAGAATGGAGAATGTAAGCAGCACGATTTACCTGGACACAAGCAACATTTCACAGGCCGAGGTCGATAATATATCACCTTGGTCAACTCCTGTGATAACTGTTGACATTAGCTTAAAGCAGTTTCCTAAAGAATCCACCCCGGACTACATCTATAGGCAGCACTTTGCAGAAATTCAACATCCTGACAGGAATTTAATTTCTATTTATACTGATGGATCGAAATCGGTTGATTTACGTTGGCTCAGCCTTTGTCTGCCAGGATGAGATCGTGGCAGAACAAATTGCATTGAATTCTTCCATCTTTACTGCAGAGTTGCAGGCTATTTATCTAGCCTTAAAATATGTAATTAGGAAAGGTCATCGTCGCTGTGTTATTTACACTGACTCAGTCAGTGCACTTCAGGCTTTGATCTCACATGAACCTAGTTCTCACTCTATAGTGATTAGAATTCGCAAACTGTTTTGCCATCTTATTGCGAGTAATATTTTTGTAAAATTTTGTTGGGTCCCAGGCCATGTAGGTATAAGAGGGAATGAAGAAGCTGACGCAGCTGCAAAGTCAGCAAGTCCTTCCTCAGCATACAATGTTCATTGAAGGAGGTGACTTGAAGCTAGTCGTTAAAAAACGACTAGCAGAGAGATGGCAAAATGTGTGGAACGCACAAGTCCACAATAAACTTTACGAGATCAAGCCTATAATAGAAAATTGGACACACAACAAACAGTATGACAGGAGATCCGAGGTCATTCTTACTCGTTTGAGAATTGGACATACTCGACTGACTCATCAATACCTTCTGACGGGTGATGACCAGCCTGTGTGTCAGTATTGCAATTGTACTGTAAGCGTTAAGCACATACTGAGCAATTGCACTGCCTCTGAAAGGATTCGTAGGCAGC
>NW_027121963.1:0-33108 GCF_030686945.1 Centruroides vittatus
GGACGTTCAGATCCCAGGGATGGTAAAGAGAATTACTGAACCATCTCTGGGAGGTCCCCTCACCACTGACAGGAACCCACACCGAGAAGATCAAGGAAATGCCATCACATGGATCTCCAATAGCAAACACAGGGCAAACATAATGAGCATTTAGAATCCAAAAATGATAGAGAGCTACTAATTGATCTCTGGGAAGTCCCTTAACCATAGACATAAACCTACATCTTCAGGAATGTTTCAAAAAATGAAAAATTCTGACAGCACTATATATACAGTGAAGGAGAGTACTTTGAAAATGAAAAGATTAAATAACTTAAACATATTATTTTTAATTTGAAAGTTTGAAAATTTTCTAAGTAGAACTTCTGAAGTGATAGTTGTTATGCATTATTTTCTCTCTATCTGACATTTTCATTCACTTTCTGAATAAAATAAAATATGCTTCAAGCTTCTTCACATACTTCATACAATACTTAACTGAATACATTCAGATTGTTTTCCAATAACATATTAAATTCTGTAATCTATACTGAAAAATATTCTCAAATATATTATTTCTGCTGGAAGAAGTTGACTAATGTCAACTACCTGAAGTTGGCCTTTCCAGCTACCAGACAGAAATATAATAGTTTCACAATGAAAGAAGTACATCTTGTATAACTCCAACAA
This sequence comes from Centruroides vittatus, assembly GCF_030686945.1. Taxonomy (NCBI): domain Eukaryota; kingdom Metazoa; phylum Arthropoda; class Arachnida; order Scorpiones; family Buthidae; genus Centruroides; species Centruroides vittatus. The sequence goes on from NW_027121963.1 coordinate 670, forward strand.
TATAATAAACCAACACATTTTTAACACATTAATGAACGTACTTCCACAGGTCTTTTTCAGTTGAGACACCAAATTTTAATGTATAAACAAAAAACATTCAAAAAACAGTAAATAGAACAGAAATAATTTAAAATTAAAAAAATGGGAAACATATATACCTTTTATTTAAATTGTATGAAAGGGATGCATATCTCAACCATCGAGGCTGTTGGCAACTTTCACCAAGTACTTCGATAGCCACATTAAGTTCAAGTATTGACCATCTTTGATTATCTAATATTTTTTTTTAATTTAGAAAGGCTATTATCTCTTTAAACTAATACCACATGAAGAAAATTAATATTAACAAAAATGCAACTATCTCCAGTAAAACGTGGAAGACCACCTCTAAACTGAACTAAGCCACAGGGCAAAAAGAAATCAACCACCCTCAACAAACTCCAAGCTCATAACAGGCTTTAATCTATACCAGGACTAGAATGACCACCCGTCCTACTGTGGGGAAACGTTTTACAATTAAACCTTCTGTCCTATGTCCTACCGCCTAACAGAAATGTCCTACTTTCACAGATAACTACTTCTGGGCTATTTTTTTAAAAAGTATTTGGCTACAAGAGCAGAAAACATCTGGCAACGCTGTCTGACAGATCAGTGGAACATTTGCAGTTGTAGGGGAAATTACGTCCGAATTGTTTGTGCCGCAAACTTCATAACAATCAACCAATGCCAAAATATCAGGCTAGCAAATGGCTATATTAATATTAATAATTCAAGATAATTTGGTACTAGAGTTAAACATTGAATGCCATCTCTTGCTAAATTTAAAAATTAGAATTTTAATTAAATAATTTAAATAAAATTAGGCCTAACTGGAAGAAAAATAACAGCCCGAAGTGGGACTCGAACCCACAACTTCTATCCATGCAAACACGCTACCAGTTACGCTACCCAGACCTTTGGTCCGATCTCCTCTTCCAGCTGATATAAGATTACCGTATTTCTTTTCTTCCAGTTAGGCCTAATTTTATTTAAGTTATTTAATTAAAATTCTAATTATTAAATTTAGCAAGAGATTGCGCCTAATGCCTAACTCTAGCCTGATATTTCGGCATTGGTTGATCATTATCTATAGCAGGCTATTAGTTGTTTATTTATAAACTTAATAACTTTTTACTTAAATTACATATTTTGAAAGCAATATATAACAGGTTAGTATTTAGTATTTATGTACCTACATAACAATCTAGCATAATATAGTATTTTTTATATTATCTAAATACTATAATTTTATTTATTTTAGAAAATTAGTAAACGAAAATGCAAATTTAATGATAATTTACAAAAATCTTACACATTGTTTAAAAGTACTGCAAAAGAAGATAAAGTGTTCTGTCCCACGTGTAATGTGAATTTAAAAATAAGTTACGAAGGAAAAACCTCGTTAGATCACCACCTTCAGTCAGAAACCCATAAAAAAACATTAGCGCAGAATGCAGTTCTCACAAAATACAATAATATTTCATTCCAAAAAATTGTGCCTTGGATAGAAAAATATCTGCAGCAGAATTGACTTTAGCATACCACACCGTGATGCACCATTTTAGTTTTCGGTCATCAGATTGTACAAGTAAATTAAATTCAGTAATTTTTCAACATTCATCAGTTGCAACAAAAGTCATGTTGGTGCAAACTAAACTTCAAGCAATTATAAAGGGAGTTCTCGGTCCATATACTTTGAATGCCAGAACTAAAGAAATTGAAAATGTTCCCGATTAGAATTTTAACAGATGGCAGCAATCATAAAAATATTAAATTGTTTCCAGTTTTGATCCAATATTTCAATCCACATGAACATGGTTTAAATTGAACTATTTGAGTTGTATTCTCTTCCAGATGAAAAAGATGCAACCATCAAAACCTTATTGGTGAAAACAATAAACAAAATAAACTGTTTAAAAAACTCTTAGCATTCAGTGGTGATAACTAACACCAATTTCGATAGTAGGCAGCATTGCAGAAGCAATAACGTCTACACTTTATTAAGAAATGAAATTAACAAACATGTTGGAGGAAGTGGTAGTCCAGCACACAAACAACTGCCTTCAGCATGCAGTAGATTATTTATCCGTTGATGTAAAAAATATTCTCGGCAAAATATATAACCATTTTTCAATTTACACTGTGTAGAAACATTGATAGAGTTTTGTACATACAGTATGTTGAAATGGACAACAAACGAATTTTAAGTGATTCCAAGACAAGATGGCTATCTTTATACTCCGTAATAAATTGTGCTTTACAAATGTATAAAGCCTTACAGAGCTACATTTTTCAACTCAGAATCCGCGAGGAGTACTAAAAATATTTTTTTCAAAATCCATTTTCCGAAGCCTATCTTATGTTCATCCACTCACTAGCACATGCATTTCACGCATAAAGTCTACTATTTCAAAAATTTATTACAAATGCAATTGATAAAATATTTTATTCAGCATTTATTGAAGTTTTTAATCACATTTTGCATTTGTGCATCTTCAACGAGACATCAATTACTGCAAATGTTTACCTTGACCTTTTAACTGAATATGCGGCCCACAACTGAATGACCTTCAACCAACCATCATTTTTCAGCAAGATGGTGCACCACTACATTGGGGACTACATGTTAGTGGGTTCCTCAATCAAACATTTCCAGACCGGTGGATTGGAAGAGATGGGCAAATTCCTTGGCCACCACATTCACCAGATATCACTTCCCTTGACTTCTTTCTATAAGGCTATGTTAAAGATATCGTGTATCGAACAAAGATACAGGACATTACTCACCTAAAGCAAAGGATTACTGATGCCATTGCCATAATTGATGAGGCTATGCTACAGCAAACATGGCAAGAAATCGAATACAGTCTTGATGTGCTTCGTGCAACTAATGGTGTCCATGTAAAAGTCTATTAAATGAGGTAAAAAAAACTTTAATAAACGCTCAGTACAATAGAACAAATCTGAATAAAATATCCTATCAATTGCATTTGTAATAAATTTTTGAAATGGTAAAGACAATTTATGGACACCCTGTATATTAAAAATGGAAGTACAAGAAAATTCGGTTGTGGAGACAATATCAATCCTAGAAAAAGTGCATAATCTGTTAAAAATTTTGAGTAAATTCTAAATTTTTACCAATCAATGTAATATCAATTATTAATCAAAACAATGCTCTAAATAGTGAATGCAATATATTAAAACAAGAGTGTCTACAAGTATATGAATACACACGAAATTATTTACAAAAATGGATGGTGCAATTTGAGCAATTTAAAGTTTTCAATTGGATGTTGTTGCAAAAGGTTCCAGAATAGAATGAAATTGTAGAAACAATTCAATATCTGAAAGAGGGATATAATGATTGGCAATTCCAAATGCATTAATCAATTTGTCAATTTAAAAAGATTTTTCGGACGAAATCTTACTAAATAACACTCAAATCGAAAATTCTGTCAACGGTAAGTGGGTAATTTTTTTAAAACATTAAATAATATTAAGAAATATTCTGAATTTTTACTTTTCTGTCAGTATGTGTTTGCCATCCCAGCTCAATGTCACAGTTGAAAGAATTTTCAGCTTAATTGAAGCACAGTGGACTGATGAGCATAATCAGATGACAGTAGATACTGTCAAAAGTATCATGACGACTAAATTTAATTTTAAAAACAAAACTTAGTAAACATTTCTGCATTAAATGCTGAACAATATTGATATTCTCAATCAAGTTAGCAGCAATAAGAAAAATGAGTTTAAAAATAAAAATGAAGACAATTTATTTTTCTTTTCGTAATTATTTATCAGTAATTAGTAAAAACTATTTCTTTTCATGCTTTCAAACAAAAATAAAAAATAATATAATTCATTTCTTCTGTGATATTTTGTTTTGTGAGTAATTATTCATGCTGTATTTGTGATAATTTTGAAATAAAATTTTTAAAATTTATACACATTATTGTTTTCGTTTATTCCAATTAATACCATTTTATAATTGTAAGAACGAGGGGTCATGTTCGACTGTCGAGACCGTGGGTGATTTTTCTAGTGCTCTTTTCGTATTGCTCAAAATTCAAGTCGGAACTTAAGTTATACTAATTTTGGTTAATGTTTTGCTAAAATAAGTTCAAATTAATATTGACAAAGTAAATATTAATGATAGTCAAAATGCAAAGATCTCCTCTGAAACATGGAAGACCACCACTCACTCAAACTAGACTACAAAATAAACAGAATCAACCGTCTACACATCAGGGGTGGCCAACCTTTTGCATACAATGCACCAATTTTTTGACTGATGAGTTCAGATGCGCCATATAACTCAAACACTTTTTATACCAGTAGTCTTATGTTCATTGTTAGGGGTTGATAGAGAAGAACAAATCTGCTTCGCTTAGGAAAGAAAAAGGAACGACTTAATCATGCAGTTAAATTAATTAATTTATGCCAGTTTATTGAAGCACCAATTTACAATAGTTAGCAATGATCTCCTGTACCAGAGGATGATCGCTTCATGATGGTGCTATAGGTGCCAGAGTCTCGTTTGGTGAAGATTACTCTGTACCACACAATTGTTGGCACTGAGAGCGAGATCAGCTTGGAAATTGGATTTGTCTGTTCTCTCCGATTGCTAGAAAGAGTCCTGGTCCTGGCGCATGTTTAATAACCTATTGCTCAGAACTGACTGAAGCGCCACTTGTAATTCTCCAATGTGCGATGTTTTGGCCACCCCTGGTCTACATCAAATTCTAAACTCATCACTAATTATGGACTACACTCCAAAAAGTTTACAAGATGATGCAATTGAGACAAAGAATAATCCAAAATTACTTCAACAAAATTCTCAAAACTTCACAGGTGAGTCAACCAATTCTATTTCATCACTACTAAATAACCCAGATACCCAATTAGACACTACAACTGCAGTATTACAAAAAAAATATCAAATTTGATACACTTCAAATGATAAACTGTTTAACCAAATAACTATTATAAAAGAAGACTTAGAACTAATACATCAAAATCTACATGAAACTGGGGAACGACAGGTAAAATTAAAAGACGTCGTCATAGACTTAAAACAAAAGATTGATAATCTACAAGTCTAAAATAAAATGATGCAATTTAAAATGGATTCGTTAACTAATGATTATAACCATAGGAATATAATTATCCGAATTTGAAACCTAAATCAAAGCTAGAAATTTATACCTTCATTACCACTTCACCGAATATTCAAAATATAACTCAAGATGATAGTTTAGTTAATCCGATTAACTAAACTACCTACTTCAACAATAAGACTAACTTTTAGTAATAATCAGATTCGTGACCTCTTTTTTTCTACATTAATTCGGAAGAAGCAACAACAAAATCTAACAGAATGGAAACAAATACAGATATGAGCAGATCTATAAAAAAATTCAAGAATTAGAAGAAAAACATTTACTTCCTATATTACATGATATGAGAAAACAAAATCTTCAGGTGAAGTTACGAAATGATATTTTGATGATGGGTCACGAAAAATTAACATAGTATTACCAGGAAAATTTTAGTTTGTGCGAATACTTTTCTCCCCTTTTCAAGACAATTATAGCTAGCTGATATCAGAAAAAGCAAAAAACATCCAACGAGAAAAAGCAAAAATGAATAATCAAATCTTCTCCATTGTTAATTGGAACAGTCAAGGAATTAAATATAATACCTCTATTTCTACTCTAAATACAAACCTGACATTTTTGCAATAACGGAAACTTGGATCACTTTGGATCATTTTTATAAAACTAAATTTTTTAATGAATTTACAATAGAATCTGTTCTGGCGCTTAAATCGACGGGTCCACGCCGTCCAAAAGGAGGTTTATGCATATTACTAAAAAAGGATCTAGGCAAAATAATAGATGCAAAGAAATCTGATAATTATATTCTATTATTAATTTTATTAAATAACCCAATACTTACAAATAAAATTAATAAATTAATGATGATAATGGTTGTTTACATTCCACCAGATGATCTAGCTACTTTAAATGATACTTTTAAAATAATAGAAATTTGGCACTATACATCTCCTTTTATTATTATAATGGGTGACTTCAATTCAAGAATACGTGAATTAAAAGACTCAATTTATAGTGGCCCTAACCATTTAATATATAATATTCGTCAATCTAAAAACAAACAAATAGACTAGGGAGGAAACTCATTGAGAAAATAATAGTTTGTTCTTAATGGTCGTATTCACCCTGATATTCTGGCCGGATTTGCTTGTCTGACTCATAATGGTAAATCGACAATAGATCTCACAATATGTTCAGAATTACTCCTGGACTGTTGCTTAGAATTTCTTACTAGTACCTTTGATACTCTGATCACTTCCCTACTTTAACTAAATTTCTGTTATTCCCTTCAAAAAAACCTGATAATTTAAACAATAAAAAATTTAAACTACAAGACAGAAATTGACAACTGATTTATCAATATTCCAGAAATAACTCAGGATAGTGAAAATATTTATAAATTAATGATAAAAATTATGAATGATTATATATATATATATAAATTAATAACAATGATAAACACTCATATAATAAATTTAGAAAAGCCTGGTATGATTATGACTGCTTTAAAATGAAAAATCAATTAGAATTTTAAAAAATTATTATTATTAGAATTTTGTCTGAATTTAACTATAAAAACATTAAACGTGCCCATAATAACTTACTCAAAACCAAAAAAAGAAACTATTTCCAAACATTTGAATTAAACTTAATTATTAACAGTAAAAATAGTAAATCATTATGGAATAGAATTCAGAAATTTCATTTTAACAAAAGTTTAACAAAAAATTCTCATACTACAGACCAGTGATTCTCAACCTTTTTTTCATCACTAACACTTTTTACATCACTACACTAATAATTTAAAAATTTGGTGGCACGCACGGTTACTTCGGTAAGTACCGCAGGACAACCGGTGACGTCATAATGGTCATTTTTAAATGCAGTTGGTTATTTAGGTCACTTTTTCTAAATGCCTTGGTAACTACCGGAAGTTACCGGTAACACTGGTTACAATTTCCAAACGTGCTCTAGGAAGGTAGAACCGATTAAACTATTTGTCTGACATCACTTATGTATGGATATTCGCAGTGACGGCACGATTCAAAAATCCGAGGCACAGTGGTTGAGAATCACTTCTATAGAATTTGAAACTTGAAAAATATTTTATCGAAGATTCCCTGTAATTAACCCAAACTTTCCTCTATTAACAGATATAAATCAATATAACGATTATTTAGATTCCAAATTTACTATTAATGATCTGGACAAAGCTATACAAAAAGCAAAAAGTAACTCTTCTCCTGGTAGCGACAATATCCCAAATAATTTTCTAAAAATGCTATCATCCAATTCAAGATTTATGAAAGAGGTCGGCATGCAGTCCACCATCGTTACGATTTAATTTCAAGATTAAATTTACTAAAGTTATATAATACCATGTATAGTACTACTTCATACCCTAGTTCTTGGAATTCTGTTATTCTTGTCATGATTTATAAAAAAGGTGATCAGCTCACTCCAGAAAATTACAGACCCATAGTGGTATTATCCACTTTGAGAAAATGTTTCACTTCTATGCTTGCAAAAAAATTCCAACAATGGACTAAGGATTATGAATTAGAAAGATTATGAATTCCAATTTGCATTTACCAAAAGTAAAGGAACTGAATCTGTTATTTTTACTCTTCTTATGATGATACAAATTCATTTGCTAAAAAAACAGAAAACTTTTCACTGCATTTATTGATATTCAAAAAGCTTTTGACTCCATATATGTTCCATTATTAATAGATGAATTAAGATGTTGTGGTGCCAATGCTCGATTTACATCAGCAAAATTACTTTGTAAAATAGGGCTGACGAAAATACAGTATTAAAACGTAAAAACACGTAAACAGATATTTTTTTATTATCTTCTTTACTCGCCATGTCCAATCACCAGGAACAAACTTTTCTCCACAGCAGAGACGACCTTTCTTTAGAGGTTACGCCCCTGCCAAATTATGTAAAAGAGTCTAAAATGTCCACCGGTGACAATCCCTTTACAATTTAAAATTATAAGATGTATTTGAAAAAATAGGGCTGGAGGAAGTACAGAGAATAGTTTGTTCCTTGTGACTAGACATGGCGAGTAAATAACATATTTTTTTATCATCTGTTTACGTTTTTATGTTTTAATATAGTATCAAAATTATTTCTAAACTACAACATAAAAATTAAACAAAACAAAATTATATCCCCATCAATAAACCTCTCTTGTGGAATCCTTTGGGGCGACCCACTTTCACCGTATCTATATAATTTTTACTTAATTGATATTGATCAACTATTTTTGGAACCAAATGATGGAATTGAAATAGATAATAGAATTTTTCATTACATTCTTTTTGCAGATGATCTCATTCTCTTAGCACCTACAAAAATCTCACTTCAACGGATGTTACAATATGTACTGGTGGCGACACCGGCAGCCAACGAGAGTAGCGGTCGTCAGTCGTCTGTCATACAACCCACCACGTGCGTGTCCACTTGTAATGTATTTAATGATTTATAATAGTTTGTAAACTTTGCTAGTCCTAAATACAACCAAGATCCAACATTATGACAACGGAAAATTAACCAACTAAATTCACATTTTAATACAATTTACCTAACAATAAATCCAGCCAAAACCAAAATAATTATTTTTCGTAACAATAGTAAAATATCCGATAAATAAACTAAAATATACCTTGAAAACACCCTCTTACAAACTGTTAATGAATTAAATTATTTGAATATAAACTTTGACTGGAATATAAGCTTCAAATCTGATCTCTCTAAACTCAAAAATACAGTAAAAGTAGCTATTGATAATCTCTTACTTTTATGCTCTAATCTGAAAACATCTAACCTAAAAATACGTATCAAATTATATAACTCTATTATCAATCCTATGATTTATTATGCTAGCCCCATTTGGAGCCTGGACCATCTTTACAAACTGGAATCTTTTCGTATTTATTACTTGTGTAAACTTTTCCACTCAGAAAGAATAATACCCGGCTATGCAATACGACACGAATCTAACCGTATCTGGTCCTTCCCATTTCTGCTAAAACAAATCATTAAATTTTATTATAGAATTACATTTAAAAGCAACAACAACATAGTCGTTTTATATCATGAAAATAGTAAACAGAGCAAATACTAAAAAAGTAAACAGCTATGGCACTATAAAATATGTAAAATTTTTTATGCTTTTGGGGTATCAGAATTATTTTTTAAAAACAATATTCAAGATTGGAAATACGATTATTCTCTCCTTATGAACTCTGCAATATCTCAATCAATAATCAATGATCAACTTTCTTTAACCAATAGTAACTATCATTCTTGGTACATCGATCTTCTTAGAATTCCATCAATTCAACCATACGTGTCACTATCCGTTAATTTGAATGTTAAACGACTAATAATCCAACTTCGCTTAAATAAATATTCACTCTACATCAATAATTTTTATATAAAATTCGATAATAATAAATGCTTTTTATGTAACTCTAATGAATTTTCACCTTTTCACTTGTTATTTAAATGTTTAAAACTTAATAGTATACTTACGGTTGTCAAATGTCCTACTGGGATGCGTTATAAAACTTCAAGTGTCCTACTTTGACTATGTCAATATCTGGTCACCCTAACCAGGACAAAAACTCACAAGAAGATTCTACAAAGGTAGTGAATCCCAGTCTGAATCTATTACAACAAAACCCTCGCAGTTTCTCAGGTGAGTCGACCAATATCGATCCTATTTTACTAAACAACCTGGACAACTGACTAGACACTCCTACAGTCTTATAAAATAAAATCTCCAATCTGATAAATACCTCAAATGACAAACTTCTTAATCAAATGACCTGTATAAAAAAAGACTTGGAACTTATACATGAAAACATACGTGAAACTAAACAACAACAAATAAAAATGGAAGAACAAATCAATAATTTGAAACAACAGGTTGCCTACTTACAAGCAGAAAAGGACCTTATGCAATTTAAAATAGACTCTCTAACTAATAAACACCACTACAATAATATAATTTTGTATAACTATCCTAACTCGAAATCTACAGTAGAGACTCGTAAACCGGCACCCCGGTAATCAGAATCGCCAGTAATCTTCACGATTTTCAGTTGAACTGTGTCGTGCTGAATCGAACGTTTTTGATACTAGATTTACTTCTAAAGTATAATTTTCACGTTTTTATATTCTTCAATATATTTATTTTGTTTGTACAAAATGCAGAAATAATTTTTAACGATACGATAGCCTCAATTATTATTATAAAAATTTTCGTTAGGCTTAAAATCGACGAAAATTCAACACAAAGCGACACGCAACGGAGAAAAATTTGGACATCTGACAGGTTAATATATTTTTTCGTACATAAACCGTAATCGGAACAAATCCCTAATCTGAACCACCCCAGTCCCCAATTGATTCTGATTTTCGATTCACTACTGTATTTCTAAATCAGAAATTTACAATTTTATTACTTTTTATGTTAAACTTACAAAATATAGCTCAAGAAGACATGTTAAAAATAACTCAATTATCCAAATCACCAAATTTAATCACAAGACTAACTCTTAGCAATAACCAAATTTGTGATCTTATCTTCTCTACCTTTATACAAAAAAAGCAACAAAATTTATTGGAAGATTAGAAAAATACACAAATATCATCAAATCTAACAAAATAACTCACAAATTAGATGTAAACACCTACTTCCAACTCTGTACGAATTGCGAGAACTAAATCCTCAAGCCAAACTACGTAATGACATTTTAACAATAGGATGTGATAAGCTAACATATAATATTAATATGGGGAAGTTCGTCCACGTGGACACCTTCCTCCCTTTCTCCAGATCAACAAATATGACAAGCTGATATACAGTAAAGCAAAGTAAAATACAGCATGGAAAATTTTCTATGAATAACCAACTATTCTCTGTCATCAATTGGAATAGCCACAGTCTTAAAAATAAAATTCCACTAATTAATTCTCGTTACTCTAAATTCAAACCCAATATTATTGCCATCACCGAAACTTGGATTACTTCCGATCTTTTTATAAATGTAATTCATTTAAGAAATTTATAATCGAATCTGCAACGCCACACAAACCAACGGGCCCGAGGCGACCGAGTGGAGGTCTTTGTACAATAATAAAAAACTTTTGCAGAATAATTCAAACTAAAAAATCTGACAACTATATCCTGCTTCTTATCTCAATAAATAAATCAATACAGTGGAACCTCACTTAACAAGCACCTCGCACAACGAGAATTTCGCATAACAAGCAAAATAAATTGTAAAAATTTGCTTTGCTTAACGAGCAATGATTCGCATAATGAGTGAAGAAAAGAGGGAAAGTCCCGAATTGTGCGCATGCGGCATGCTCCATCAGTCTGTGTTTAGCACTCGTTCCACTAGCATCTTAGTGTCGCTTGTGATCACATTTTTCCAAACTTGATGTTTATAAGTAATTTGTATGAACACAACAATCATAGCCCGTTATATAATAAACACGCCAAACGATATGCCAAATTCTTGGGTCATTAAATTTAATGAACGATTCCAAATTAAATTTTAAACATGTCTGAATTCAAAATGAACCATTTCTAATTATTAAAGTTAATACGAGATGGAAACATAACTGCCCACCTCAAGTCGAATTAATTTCTAATATTTAATTATAGCTTTTACATAATGCAAGAATTTGGCATATTGTTTGGTGTGTTTATCAAACATATCAGCCGTGCTTTTTTTTGTTTCTGCAAATCAAATTCTCATTCCAAGATGGTTCATTCCTAGAAGAAACGATGATGATGATTCACGCTCCTTAACAGTGTATATTGTACAATTTTTTTTTGAATAAACATTATACATAAAACATTTGAGAATTTTTTCGGCATTAAACACATTATCGCATTTTACATTAATTTCTATGGGAAAAATTGTTTTGCTTAACAAACGTTTCGCATTACGATTAAGACTCTGGAATGAATTATGTTCGTTAAGCGAAATTCCACTGTACTTGCAAATAGGAATAACAAACTAATAATATTAATGCTTGCTTATGTTCCTCCCAAAGACTTAACCAATGGAAATAAAATTTTTAAAATAATAGAGATCTGGCAATATACATCTTATACAGTAGAATGTTTATCCGAATCAATTGGGGACTGGGGTTGTTCGGATAACCGAGTATGTATGAAAAAATATATTAACCTATCAGATGTTGAAATTTCCTCCGTTGCAAATTCAACACGAAGAGACACGCATCGATTTTAAGCCTAACGAAAATTTTTATAATAATAATCGAGGCTATTGCATCGTTAAAAATTATTTCTTTATTTTGTACAAACAAAATAAATAAATTGAAAAATATAAAAACAATTATGCTTTAGAAGTTACTCTAGTATCAAAAACGTTAGATTCGGCACGACACAGTCCGACTGGAAAGCTTTCGGTTAACCAGCTTTTGGATAAACGACACTCTACTGTACTATCAATTTTGGGTGATTTCAATTCAAGAATCAATGAAACAATGAATTTCAAGTATGAAGGTCCTAACCATTTTGTGAGCCCGCAGGTTTTGAGGGCATAAATTCAAAAGTTAGAAAGGGGTTCAGGACCCGCAAGTTCAATAGGAAGTCATCGCAATCAGATCAGAAATAGACAACAAAAGTCACAGTCATCACAAGTCAGCAAATTAGTCATCGAACATTGAATAATAGAGTGGCTCAATGCCAACAACGATTGTATAAAAACCTGATCGACTCTGGAAAGAGGGCGATCGTCCAGGAAGGTCTAAATCCAGTGTTTCTAGTCCCAGACATAAGACTGATTCCAGCTTCCATAGTCCAGGAGGTCCTCGCATACTGTCATCAAACCACATATCTAGGTACATCGACTTTGTAAACTCTCTCCCACTAAAAGTTAGGCACGTGACTAATTTATTGGTTAGAGTGCGATTAGCGATAGGGATATTTTACCCGCATTTTAGCAGTAATTATCTGTATACCTTTATTTTATGTGTATTTTATTTTATGTTCGCTTTTGTTAGTTAATAAACTTTTATTGTTATTTGTCAACCCTGTCTCCTGTCGAAGTAAGGACGCCTGTCGACTTACTGACGCACCTCCCCACTCACTTTTTGCCCTCCTAGCCATCCAACGACAACGAGGTCGGGTTTTACCAATCCGTGCAGCGTAAGTGGTCAGCGAGGTTTCCCCCTGACCCTCTGCTTATCTCACAGTTTAATCCAAGACACTCGTCAGTCTAACGACAAAGAAGTCAATAAGCTAGGAAGAAAAATAATAGAAATAATAACAGATTACAAAATGTTTATATTAAATGGACACAAACCTGATATTCATGCAGAGTATACTTGTCTAACACATGCTGGTAAATCTGTTGACATCACAATCTGCTCAGACCTATTACTAGACTGCTGTCTAGAATTTAATACAACTACTTTCGACATTTCTGATCACTTTCCCACAATAACAAAATTTCTATTGTTTCCACCGAAAAAAAAAGACCAGACAATCCTCTTAATAAAAGTCTAAAGTACAAAACCTCAAGTTATTTGACAGATATTGAAAATCGTTTTATCGACATCCCGAAAATAACGGAATCCAATAGTTAAGAAATGTACAAACTGATGATAAACACAATGAACGACTATATACATATGGATAACAATAAAAGAAATCCTCAAAATAAATTCAGGGAAATTTGGTATGATCTTGACTGCCATAAAATAAAAATGGAAAAGCAATCAAAATTTAAAATATTTCAACAAAATTCCAACGACCTTAATTTTTTTTTAACCACAAGAATGCCAAACTATCTTACAATAAGTTACTCAAGGCAGAAAAGAAAAATCACTTTCAGAAACTCTAAACAAATTAATTAAAAATAGTAAAGACAGTAAATCATTCTGGACTATATATAATAGAGATTCCACTTGAAATTCTTGTATAATATACTTTGAAATATGGAAGACCTTCTATCAAATATTCCCAAAAATCCATTCAAATCTATTCTCAACAACAACCACTAAAGCTTATAACGAATACTTAGATTCTGAATTTACTATTAGTAAACTAGAGGAAGCCATTCAAAAGTCAAAAAGTAACTCAACTCCTAGCAATGATGATATTCCAACAAAATTTTAAAAATGCTACCATATAATTCTAGATTAAAATTACTTAATTTATTTAATGCAATGTATAGAGCTACTTCTTATCCAGATTCCTGGAATTCAGATACTCTTATCATGATTTACCAAAAAGGTGACCAGACCCCCAATAATTACACACACACAGCACTATTAATAAATAATTTCCCCCAATAGTTTAAGTGCGTCTAGAGGTAAGATGTGGGAAACTAATGCTGGCGAATTAATCAAGAATTTAGAGGTTTGTAGGGGCTTAGAAGTCGTTGCGTTTATTTAGGGCGGCAACGAGGTGTTTCGTGGCCTCTTGAGAATTACAGTTGACAAGAATACCGTGTTTGATTTCTTTAGTGCCCGTAATTCCGACTTTTAGTTGAGCGAGGTCAACACTACTAGTGACCCCATTCATAACTTCCATAGATTTAGTTTCATCGTTATTATAGATAAAGACGACTTTATCATTAACGGGAGGGGAACGAAGTTTAAGTACCGACGCGTACGTTTTAGGGGGAGGGGGGAAGCAGGCTGAGAGCAAGCCTCGCCGACCGAAGCCTCCGACGGATTAGATTTAGATTTGAGAAGGCGGTCGTAGTCGTCAGCAAGTTTTTGATACATTTTATTAGCCTTGACGAGGCTTTCCAAAATCTGCTTCTTGAGGTCCGTTTTTAAGTTACTGCTTTCCTCGACGGCCAAAAAAGCCACGCGAATAACCCCGTCAGACGATTCGTCAGATTGAGAATTAACGGAAGACATTTTTTAAAGCGAAAATTACAAGTTATAGGAAAAATTAAATGGCCGCCACACTTACAACTAAAAAGCACCTCAAGACAAACTCACCTAAGGAGAACCTTGATTGCTGAAATTCCAAACTGTAAAGAAAAAAGTCAGTGTTAGACAAAGAAAATGGTACCCAGGCAGAACAGGACCCAAGGGCCCTGTAAGCCCCCAATAAACTTCGCTAAGTGAATTCGCTTTGAGGGATTTAAAAGCCACGAGCCGAAATGAGATGTAATTTATTTATTACTACTAAAACTATGTAAGTACTGTTTAAATAAAAGACTAATCTTTTGTGTACTTGGATGGTTGTGAATATAATTACACACACATAGCACTATTATCTACCTTAAGAAAATGTTTTACTTCTTCTCTGGCAAATAAATTCCAACAATGGACCAAAGTTATGGAACTGGAAGCAAAATTCTAATATGTCTTTTCTAAAAACAAAGGAACTGAATCTGCAATTTTCACCTTATTAATGATAATACAGCTCCATTTATTAAAAACACATAGAAAAGTATATGCTTCATTATTGAAAGCTTTTTGGATAAAAAGCTTTTGATACTATCTACATCCCACTACTAGTACATAACCTAAAAGCCTGTGGTGCCAGTAATTGATTTTCATCTACTATACTAAAACTGTTCTCAAACTCAACATAAAGATTAAACAAGGCATGATTATCTCTCCATCACTAACCTTCTCTCGTGGTGTTCTGCAAGGTGATCCCCTCTCGCCATACTTGTTTAACTTTCACCTACTAGGTATTGACCAACTTTTCCTCAAATCTACAGATGGTGTTGAAATAGATAAGAGATTTTCACTACATTCTCTTTGCAGATGACTTGTTATCCTAGCTCCTATAAAAATCTCACTACAAACTAATGATAAACATTAATTAACTAAAGGAAAATTAATCAGCCAAACCTTTACTTTAAATTGATCCACATAGCAATAAATCCAGCTAAAACTAAAGTCATTATCTCTCATAATAACAGCAAAATATCAAAGTATGATGGATAGTCTCCGATACCGTAATGTTTGTAAAGTTGTAATAAGGAACATCCATTGTACTAGGTCATTTTCTATGAGAAGTTGACTGCAACCAATGAAACTTTTTGTTCAGTTTCTTCCTGGTTTGGCAAGCTTTTTTGTTGGCTATGTCCCTAATTTTATCCAATTGCTGGTATAAATTGCTTGCATTACACTGTTTTCCAAAGCATATATGGGTCAGGTGCAATTGCTTTTCTTTATCTGCTATCACTTTAAGTTTGCTTTTTATTAATTTTAATCACCAAACCAAGAAGTAACTGAACAAAAAGTTCCATTGGTTGCGGTCAACTTCTCATAGAAAATAACCTAATACAATGGAGGTTCCTTATTGCAACTTTACAAACATTACAGTACTGGAGAATATCCGTCATACTTTGACAAAGGGGCCAAAGTTTATACCTACTCCAAACCTGGATTATTCACAACTGATACCATCCACTATTGCAGCCATAAGGAGTACAAAAAACAGCAAAATATCCGATAAAGAAACTAAATTATATCATGACAATATTCCTCTACAAATTTTTAATGAAAAACTATTTGGGAATCACCTTTGACTGGAATGTAACCTTTAAAGCACAATTTCTAAAATTAACAACAAAGTAAAGCAGGCTATCAACAACCTTTTATTTTTATGTTCTACCTAGAAAACTTCTGATTTGAAAATTCATATGAAACTATATAATTCTATAATCAACACAATTATTTTCTATGCAAGACCTATTTGGAGTCTGGATTACTTACACAAACTGGAGTCTTTTCACATTTATTTTCTGTGTAAATTATTCCACTTGGAACAGTTCCTGTCTATGCTCTTCGACAAGAAACAAACTGCATTTGGTCTTACCCTTTTTTGTTAGAACGAATAATTAAATTCTATTATAGACTCAAATTTAAAAGTGACAATAATATAACATTCTTATACCATAAAAATATCAAGCAGAGCAGTAACCTGAAATTCAAACAGTTATGGCATCATAAGCTATGTAAAATTCTGAACTCATTTGGCATCTCAGAACTACTATTCAAAGACAATAGCCAAGATTGGAAACACAGTTACATGCTTTTATCGGACTGCTAAATCTCAATTCATAAACAAAGATCAACTCTCTTTAAGCCATAGTAATTACCATTCCTGGTATACTGTTATATTTTAAATTCCTTCTACTCAACCGTATATGTCACAATAGGTATACCTCACAATCAATTAAATTGAACGTAAAATGCTTAATAATCCAACTTTGCCTTAATAAATATTCCCTCCCTATTAATATTTATAAATAATGAATTTGCTGCATTATGTAATCTAGAAAAATTTTTGAAAACAAAAGCTTAAATATTATGAAAATTCTGAATATTCCATTAAAAATATGGATGAACTCAGGAAAGTAAAAATTAAAAATACGTCAAAATTAGCCAGTTAGGACGTGGGGTCCCTTGGGGATTTCACGGTTGCTATTTTCGCACTTTTCTTTCTTTGTTTCTTCTTCCACCTAACTTCTCTTTTCTTATTCTCTTCTTTCTGCTTCCAATAGGGCTAAGTCTGATGCTAAGTATGGATAGCCCTCTTTTCTTTAATCCAAAGTCAATCTAACCTAACAAAGCATCATCATTGGGATTATCTAGGTTGAATTTGACCATCAATGCACTATGCAAGCAATGGGTAGTAATATAAAGTGGACTGACTACACCTATTTACCGCTAAAAGAAGCACCCTAGCCATTTACAGAGATAATTACAATACAATGCCTTTAAATGTCAGTTATATATACACACACACAACTTTTAAAAAATACCTTCAATGAAAATACCCAACTAGAATACTCAATCAGCCAAATTGCAGTCAGCCATTTTTCTTTTCTCCCAGGTTATTGTCCATTCGGGAACGAACAAAACTTTGTAGCTGGTAGCGCAGTACAACCGGCCACAAGATAGTTATTTTTTGAAGTTTTGTGTAACAGAAAGTTGTGGTTCATTATCACAGGAAGAAAACAAGCACCGCGTTTTAGTGCAAAAATGCTCGTGTTTTTCCAAAGCAGTTCTCGTTGTCCGCGTACACGTGGCGGTCAATCTAGTTCCACTCGCTCTATTGTCAAGACAATACCAGTATTTTGGAAACGAATACTTAGAATAATTAAAGAAAAGATAGGGTTTAAGACTAAAACCTCCTCTCACTCACAGCGGAGGAGACGTAATGTATGCTAAAGGGGGAACTATTCCACATTTTCCTTGACTAATAATTTTGAACAAAGCATGTATAATTTACAACAACCCTTTATTAAATTACCATACATTTTAAACTAAATATAAATATAAAATAGTTTAAAACTTACCCGAATGTTTAAATAGCTTGATAGAATATCGAAGAAATAGGAAATAATTTAACGTTCTGTTCTTAAATACGACGCCAGATTTCCAGTTAGCAACACGTGATTTAGCCTTCCCGTCATTCTCTTCTAGTTAAAATTTTACTTATCGACGAGACTAAATTTTATAAATTTAAAATATTAAATTAATAACTGTTCTTATATGTTTATTATTATAAAATAGTAGTCGATTGAAATTCGTTACCCGACTGTAATATGATGTAAATTTTGTCACGTGATTTCAGATATGGTTGGTCGCCCGACATCTCGAAATACGATAACGTTAATCAGGAAAAATATATTATGAATACGTTCATATTTATATCTATTTTTATTATACGTTTTTTGAATATATATAACTTTATGAAATTCCGTGTTGATTTAAATAAAACTACGGAGCATCCCTCCTTGGTGGCATACGGCAGTTCAGCTCCCTACTCGCTTTTTTTCTTTATTTCAATTCTATACATTATTCGTAACGAAAATTTGGATAGCGGCCGGATGGCCGAGCGGTCAAGGTGGCAGCCTACCTCTCTGGGGACCCGGGATCAAATCCGGACGGGTTGAAAAATCCCCAGAAATTTTTCCGAAGGTGATCCGACAGGATATGTTGGCCCCCGTTCCTCACCACTCGGTCGCCCCATTGTGGGCCTTGCCGAACCGGTAATGGTCTTACTAAGAGACCCTCGATAACTTAATAAATTTCTATATATTGAACTGGGGTGTTTATAAAAAAAAAAAAAAAAAAAAAAGTAACGTTACGTTTTTGTAAACGGTCAGCAGCCGATTGTAACGCAAGGTAACGATTATCTGCACACCCATCCAGCATAACTGTCTTACTTAATTTACGGACAGCCTCTAAATATTGGCTTGCAAACGTCCCGGTTTCAGGGTAATGTTTCGGCGTCCCGGTTTCACCCTGGGTTGGGAAACTGTGCAAGGTTGCCAACAGGGGTGGAAATATGTCAAGAGGATCGAAGGGTTCGTATGAGAGCGATCGGTACTGAGACAGACTCTACGAGAAACCGTTTATTTAACAGGAAAAAAAGCTTACAAGTTTTCCGCCATCTTGGAAGTTTTAAGTCGGCAGCGGCTTCCGGGTCTTCCTCTCCTTTCCAAGATAGTCCCATTTTGAAGGTCCCTGGTTCGCGAAGAACAGTTTCCTCTACGACTCCGAGACGATGCGGTCGACTTTCGGTAATGGGAAGAGGTCGATTTGAGGTCGGGAGACGAAGATGAAAATGGGCACGAGAGACACACAACAACTGGTTTGACACTTGGAACTTACGGGAGAAGCCGTCGCGTCCTTGAATTCCAGGAGTAATTTCTTTTGTCCATTGCCCATTCCGATTGGTGGCTTTTCCTCGTTCTCGCTTTCTGAGTGGTCGACCACTCGTTACTATGCGTAATGAGATCTTAACTTAGATCGTGAGAAAGGTTGAAATCAAAGTTTAATTTGATTCCCAACCGGAGATGGTCGATGGACTTACATTCTTCTATTGTTTAAAAGTTCGCGTAGCGTTTTCATTAAAAAAAGAACTACTTCTAACTTTTTTTTCTTTAAAAAATATTTTGACGCGAAGTCTAGTTCTAGTTTGTATTATTTACTTTTGAGTCAATCGAATCATTCAGTATAGTTTTATTTCATTTTATTTTATTTTATTAAAAATGCATTTGTCTGATGAACCATGATGAATTCGGCTATGAAAAATTTCTGTGGTGCCCCTTTTCTTCATGTTCTTAGCACGTGCTTATTTTGCGTAATAGTTAATTCATTTTTGTCTGTACTTGAACATTTAAGTAATAATGTAGAGTATTGATCACTTATTTTTGCCTGTACAGAATATTTAAGAAATAATGTAGAGTATTGATCAATTAACTATGCTTGTAGTTATATTAATAAATTGGTAATGAACACGAAGTAAGTAGATTATTAGCTAAATTATAGGATGTCTAAGTTTTATTGATCCATTGGTTGCATGCTACGAATTAAACGCATTACCATTAAATGAGGACGTAAAATGTAAACAATGCGAGTACGGCTTTAAATATTTATAATACGCCCATACTTATACAGCCATACTTATAAACGTGGAAGTGAAAATAGGATCAAGAGCAACCATTTCTGTTTAATAAATTGTACATAGAAAATATTCATTGTCGTGATTAAAGTTCAAACAATTTAACTTCATTAATTGTTAATTAAAAACTAGAAGTATTCTGAAGCGAATGAAGAAAAGAACACGAGAGAATATTGACATGACGGAGAAGAATTTTCTCTTACCAGAAACAGTTTTCTCTCCTTTCTTAATAATTATGAAATTTAGTGGTATAGATTTTTCTTTTATCTCTGCAAAGAAAAGAAGATTTATATACCCATATGCAATATTTTTGAAATTTTTCTTTCTAGTTAGAACTGTGAGTTATGGCATCATTCTATATGTAGGGTCAGAAGATGTAGCATTAATGTTGTGTGATAATTCTGGAATTTACAAGGAAAAGGCTAATGATGTGCGACTTATTCTATTTCTCTGTAACTTGTTTTCTTTGTATTACTTTCAAGTGTGGAATTTGAAAACTTTGAGAATCCGTTTTGAAGAAAATCGATTTCTGTTACAGGATATCATAAATGAACCAATGTTTAGATACCAAAAACTTTCTAAACTCTTAAAAATTCAGAATATACTTGTCATTTCGTGGCTAATTGTGATTATATTTTTAAGTTTTATTGTAATTTCTTCGAAGAGTTATTTATTTTTATCACTCGTTGGGATTACCTGGAATATTAGAGATTCTTTTTGTCTAATTTTAATGAATGTAAATAGTATTTACATAGTTATGAGTAATCTTGCTGTAATTTTTTTTCTCATTTTCTTCTGTGAAATACTGAAGATGCAGTTTTCGCTATTGCACGAATATTTGAAAAATTTTAGCAGGGTTTTTCTGTTAAGAGTTGTAACGAAATGCTTAGAAATTCTGAAAGATAATATGAAATTTATCAACGTTATTCAGAATGAATTTACCACTGTAGTAATAATTATTGTAATATGTCAAGAATTTTCACTGGGAAAGAGACTTTTGTTAAATTATGAGATGGAAAAGACATTGAAAGTTAGTCTCTGGATGTTCAACGTTATTATTATTTGTATTGGTTCAAGTTATTTATATTATCTATTAAGTCTATCAGCAAACGTATGTAATAGTTTTAATTCCAAAATGAAATACTATAAAGAATTAAATACTTTAGAAACAATAAGTTTTGGAAATACAGCTGAATCCGTTTATTGTAAACACAGATATTGTTTTAGTTGTTGTTATCAGAATTAGAAATTTGTCATTGAAGCTGACATAGCAAGTTGTCCTTTAGATCTGTCAGTCTTAATGAGAGTGTTTAATTTATAGTATTTCTTACCTTACTTCAGTTACACAAGTAATTATATTCGAGGAATTACTATTAGTTATCATTAAGTAATAGCACGGTGATTTCTTTTGTTGGTAATCTATGGACTGCCTTTTGCTTTCTGGGTTATGGAAAAATACTCAAAGTTGATCTTTAGTCACAGTTTTTTCCGAAACATTTTACTTTGAGCTTTAATCTTTTAAAGAGTTCTTGTGAGGTTCAGATTTTATCTCATTTGACACAAAATGCAGGACCTCTGTAACACAAACTTTACGAAATCTATTGAGAGCATTTATGTGGTCTACTTTTTCTTTAAAATACTTATTTCAGAGGAAATTTGTTTTCATACATTGCGACAATTTTCACGAGTAATTTATATTCACTTTTGATGGAACTTGTCACAATTACAGGCCTTCCTGACCGTGATTTGTTGGTTGAACCTCCTTTTCCCACTTCTTTCATCTTTAAGTTTTAACACCTAATGGCCAGTATGGAATCTGGGTATGCGAAAAATCAGAAATTTTCCCCGGCCTTTATCACTCAGCTTGGCCCACAGTGAGTGTCATTGTGGTATTGACCAAACCTATGATGGATGTTAAATTAACCAATTAGTATTCTATAATAATTTTACTATGCTTTTCATGCAGAATGTTGATTTAACTGCCTAAAAATTGAAAATCGTTTTGCCTTTGGATTGTATGCTTTTACTACCATAACACCAACTTCATTATTCCATACATAATTATTTTGTTATTCAATATCATATTTAAAAAACACTTTACAGAAATGCATAAAAATTCCAAAACAGATTTTAAGTTTTATTATAAAATATGAAGTAGATGTTGTAGAAACGTATGCTTTGTTATTTGTAAAAAAATTAATTTATGTATACTACTACTAAATTTGTAAATCTTGCTATTTTGGCAATAATTAAGTGAATAATATACATTTTGATATTGTTTCTCTCAGGAAATAGGTATCTGCTCCATGTTATACGATAGATACTTTCAGTGCGACAGTGAGGAGGATATTAACATGGTATCATTTTAAAAATCTAAGAATTTTTCAGATTTTAAAATATTGTAATTATTTAATTTTATTGTTTCAGATTTACAATATGATGAATCAGTATCAGCAATCTGAATTGAATTTAAATTATCTTGGTTGCTTTCCTATCACGCGCTTATTTATATTGAAGGTTTGTATTGTATGTTGTTATAACAACATAAACTATTTTACAAATTTCTTGATATATATTACAGTAGTGTCTTGATAGTGTAGTCACTGTAGTGTTACAGTAACGAATATCAATGTGATATTTCTTTAATTTCAGATGCTTATCTACTTTTTTACTCAGGCTGTGGTACTTAAAGGGATATACGATAAGTTTTCGTCTTAAAAATTTTTAAATATATTTGAATTTTGTAAAATAAATAATAAAAAGTAGGAGTTAATAAATAATAAAAGAGTTGTAATTGCAATAAAATGTAAATAATAAAAATAAATTGATATACAGTAGAGCATCGATTATCCGACGTAATTGGAAACTGGAGTTGGTCGGATAACCGAAAAGTATGAAAAAATACATTATTAGTATAGTGTATTAGGCCTGGTTTAAATACTGGCCTTTCTCTCATAGTCAAGCCAGTGCTGCCAGCTAAAACATGCAAAAATTTAACAAAAATAATATTAAAGTAGCCAAGACATAACCAAATATTGTAGCGCCACATCACTAGCGGACATTTGAATTTGCCGACCCTCGATTAACCGATAAGTCGGATAATCGATGCTCCACTGTAATTTTTATTTTAATCGTATTTTATTTTTCACAATTATTCATTATTATTGTATCGGATTTTGTGTAAATATTACAAACAATATCATAAACAAACTCTGGACAGCGTGTCGATGATCTATGTTTATACAGTCAGAGGGTAAAAATATTTTCATGTAATTATTGTTCATACCACTTATTCCTGCAGTATGCAAACTGTACTTTAATGTTTCAGTAACTTTTTCCATTATTTCAATGATGATCTTAATTCATTTCAGTTTACATAATTCAAAATAAACGATAGTTCGAAATGCTGCAAATTTGAGTTTTGACGTGTTGATTCTGGCCTTGTCTAATTGACTAGCACTTCACTTTGTGACTCAAACAAGATGCTATATATCAGTCAAAACTCGGCAAGTTGTGCTAAAAACTTGGATGAGTTACTTTTCATTAAATTTAGAAAAGTTGGGTTAATGAGAGAAAGTTTATCATTGTAATCATTGATGAATGTGTCATTTGTACAGTTAGTATCTCTGTGATTAATGCACAAATTTTGCATATTCATGAAGTCATTATAACTTTAAATGTTGAAGAAGTGTTTTTGATATCCAAGTATTTCAATTGACGAAAGCGCTCTTTTAACAGATCTATTATTTGGTCCATCACAACTCCGATAGAACTGTGTTCCTGTTAAAAGCTTTTTGTTTAACAGTGAGAATACAATAATCTTTGTAAGGCACAATTAAAAATGTATCCAATTAATATGTTGAATTTTAATAATAGTGTCTTCTAATACGTTGAAGATTCGTTCAAAAACATGTAAATTGGACTTTGCTATGAAATACGAGAATCATTAGCTCTACCAGACCAACGAACAAATGCATCAATAATTCGCATTTCATAATCACGCATTAACTGGGTAAAATGCCTTCCTTTCCTGTTGTAATAGCTCTAGCTATCTTTCTTTAGTGCCTTTATGTACAGTACATGTGTGTTCCATCCACACACTCAATTATCGTAGGCAATGAAACAGTGCATAATTATTCAAATTTGTTGAAAGTTCGAATTTGCTATAAGTTGACCATTGATTAAACTTGTCAATTACGCAAGACAATTTTACAGAAGTCCATAAAAACTGTGTGGTTATGACTTTTCTTTACACCAAACCTATCTCCGATACCTCTGAATGACTCTTGATTAGCAACAGATCAAGTACACAGTATTTAGTAATATCTGTTTAGTTAGTGAAATAAGAGGTCAACATTTCTTTATTCTATATCTCAGTTTAAGTTTGTTAATTTAATAATTTTCCAGAAAAAATAAATTTGTGAGTGAGATAAGATTTAGTACTTTGTATTTTAAGGATGATTTTATTTCTTGAACATAATTTTATCTTTTGTCGCTTATATTTTCAGGTTTATTTATAACTGCAGATATTGACGATTAAATTTCCATGCTTTCTTTAATTATTTCATTCTAATTTTTTAAATGAGACATTGATTTCTAAAACAGGAATTAACGAAGAAGTAACAGTATCCATCTTGCTTCAGCGAAAAGCGATTGTAAATGTGAGTTCTGACACCCGATGTTACTCGTCTTTGGGTCGACCTTAGGTGAAAAAGTTACGACTGTAGCTTTGCCCACAATCTGTCAGGATGACGCGAGAAAGCCTTTAACCATATGGGGGTTGCAAGAAGCAAAGATGACTCACACAGTGACCGTATTTACAAATTTTACCGCATTTACTTAACCTGGCGTTAGGCGCGCGGGGGGATTTAACACAATGGGCGCACGGGATGCACCTGCACCCGATGCAACTAAAGTTGTTACTGAAAAAATTAAAATTTTTTCGCAGGTTTTTTTGTTTTTGACGTTAGTGGGATTGTGTTTCTGATGTATTAATCAACAATACTACTTAAAATATATCATTTTTGTTTATTTATAACGAAAACAAAAAAGTATTACGTTTCGGGAATTTTTCAGGGAAAAAATCGTCAACTTCAAAAGTCTATTTTTCAAACTGTAAACAAGTCTGTTGCTATCTAATCGTTGAATCGTGTTCCCGTATGTGTTTTTAACTGTCCCAACCATTAAATGCTTTGTCTCAAACCCCGGGCCAAAAATATTTCAGTATTTGAAAAAATACACCCCTCGAAACTCTACAGCAACTAGAGATAAAACGGCAGATTATTGCCAGATAACATCGATAGTTAGCTTCTTTTACACTGTAACTGGTTACTTTCCCTGTCTGTTATTAGATTCACCGATAAAAAACAATTGTCGGTAAAATTCTTGCGAAATGCCACTCTCCTGCAGACTACCACTTTGACTTATAAACTACCACTTTGACGCTATAAAATCGCTTGTTTTAGTCGTTTTCGCACTTCTAATTTGCTAACGAAAAGTTGATTGACGTTATTTAGACAAATAAACATGTTTTCAAGACAATTTAGAAATAAATATTCCCAGAAAACTTCACCTTTCAAACCTTCAATGCTAAGTCTATGAGACTCTTTCTTTCCGTTAATTGGCCTTAAAAATCTTGTTTATACGCCTTCTATGCTCTCATTCGTCATTTCTATTATGACTGATTCGATATCAGGCAATGACCGTTTTTTTAGTACACTAACTCAGCTCCATCTCCTCCAGTGGTCGCGTTAATAAAACTTCCTCCGTTAGGCGGTCGGGGTGCAGGTGCACCCCATGCATTTTGCTGTGTTTTTTTTATGAAAAGTTTTTCTTTGCTGGAATTTTTAACTTTTTTAGTGCGATCTTCAGTACTTTGAAGGAAGGTACTGAGGGCATCATTTTTAAGCATTCATTACATGAAAAAATACACGCGTTTAAAAGTGTTTGGGGTGCACCTGCACCCCGCACGCCTAACGCAGGGTCTATCTGCAAGCATGAAGACATACTTACAGATAGATGGGTTACACTGTCCAGCTAAGAGATGTTGCACTAAAATAATGAAAAGTGCTTCCGAGGTATGCACGTCAGTCACTCTATCTGTAGAGGATCCTTTGGAGGAGGAAGTGGTAGCCAAGCCCACGTTGCAATATTTTGCTCCGATAGTTGAGCCGTATCCAATTCCTTACATAATAGGTTAACAATGTCCAACTAGTGCGGAATACTATGATTAAACAACATTAAATTGCTTTTGTTATAAGCATTAAGTTGTCTATCGTAGGCAAAAGAGTGTAACTCATCAATATCGTCCAAAGGAAATTGTTGTCGCTGTTCCAGTTTATCTAGTCGCGAACACACTTTAGAAAAGTCGGTCTACAGTCTTTACCAAGGACAAGGTTGACTGGTTAGCCATTTCCAAATTGGCGAGCTTATCTTCAATACACTTCAACTGCACTCAGAGTGACAAGACCACGATGTACCCAATTTTCGTCGAGAGGTCGCATCCGTCGAGTGGAGAGTTCTTCTCACGGCAGAACTCTCCACTCGACGGATGGCGACTAGGGCAGGCGTGGCCAACAGTTTTTGCCCCCGGGCCGAATTGGAAAGAAAAATTTTTTCACGGGCCGAACGAAATATTAAAATTAAAATACGTTAAGTACAAAAACGATTCATTTAAGTAAATAAATGTTTAAATATATTAGTATTACATTTCTAGCAAAGCACACGAATTACTAAGTTAAATTGAATATCACCTGTATATCTTGAATTACCGTCTAACATACATTATAATAAATTTTAATATTTTACATTTATCATTTTTTTTTATTCTGGCACTATTACACAGATGCTTAGTTTCCCTCCGTTCTTCTTCGGTATACTTTAACACTTCTGGAGGAGTCGTGGAAACATATCTAGGAAAGTAAAACTAATACAGTGGGTGATCGGTTAACGAACCTAATCTGCTCCAAGACTTTGTTCGCTATCCGAATTGTTCGTTAACCGATTATCGATTTACCATAGGTTTATATGGGAATTTGATTAATTCGTTCTAAAGACCCCCAAAAATAAAAAAATATATACTTTCTTACTACGTTTATTTATATGTTATTATAATAATACATATATACACAATCTTGCATTTTTATTAGCCATCCTTTTTCCGTTTGTGGCGGTTAAAGAATCTATCTAATGTCGATTGCTTTTCTCTCTTCAAGATTTTTCAGAAGAGATCCCCAAGCCTATTAATTTCAACTCGGTTTGGATGCCATTTTAAGAATATTGTTCTGACGTCCTCCCACTTCTTCAAAAGATCTTTAATAGGGGATATCGGCATTAATCCTCTTTTTCAGAAGAAAACATATCTCGCTGAGTTTCTTGGTATTCTTCATTCAAGAGTTCTTGGCGGTCGTCAGATCCGTTTCATGTTCTATAATGAGCTCTTCAATGTTCTTCATTTTTCAGATGTGATTTTTGTTACTCTTTTAGCTGCTTGAGTCTTTTTGATAATACAGTATCTTTCTTACATAAGATTGAACTGCGCCCTACTGTAAACCTGTTGAAGCCATACTGCCCAGCAACATCAGACATCTTCTACACACTCTATACCTTTGCTATTATACTCTCACCTTTCGAAAATAAAAACCAACACAAAACTTAACGAGTGCCCGCCCTACAGTCTCGCAAATACTATAAAAGAATTGTTTCTGACAGAAAAATGAAAGGCTTCAATTACAAGGAAGAGTTTCAAAGTTCGGAAGAATACTATCTGATTGGTATATACCGGGTTAAGCGTCGATGTCCGAAAAGTTTCGAATTGTTGCCCGAAGACAAGAGAAGACCAATCGGTATTCATTATTTTACGTCGCTTCTCTTGTGTTTGTTCTGTGAGATGTTCGTTATCCGATTTGTTCGTTAACCGATCACCCACTGTAACAGCACGGAACGACACAAAAGTGAAAGGATGTAGCAACTTAAGTAGGAAATTAAGTAGAGAGAGACTGTAGTTTACAATAAAATAGTGTTAGCAATGTCTCTCTTTACTGAATTATTTTACAACTTGATCTTGAATTTATAAAATTCATTTATCCCTTTCCATGCTGAAAACCTTTAGCATTAAGTAAATAGGTGGAATTCGTTATGCGGCCCATTTTTGCGATTTTTGGGTAATTTTTTATATCGCGATATTTCGCTTCAATATCGCGCTATATTCAATCCGTTTTTTTTTGTGTTTGATTAAAAACATATCACAGTTTACGATTGTTTAATTTTTAGTTTTATACAAATTTAAAATAATATTAAAATTTGAACCTTAGTAACAAAAGGAAAAAAAATCCATTTAAAGGGAATCGCTGAACTTTTTACATTTATTAGTTAGACACATCTGTCTTCTTGTAAATAAAACAAACCGCAACTCTCTAGCTGGAGCGGGAGAGAAGTTATTGCCATTATTTACACTGTCTGTAATTACTTAGCAGGGAGAGGGGTCGATTGTTATCGTAAAGCGACACGTTAAAGTTTATCATCATATATTCCTGCTTAAAATAGTTAATATTCGACACTTTTTTATATTTTTTCAAGGCTTTATACAATAATACACTAAAATAAGCGATTAGTTAATTTTTTCCTGCAATTACGCAATATCTGGAAGTAATGAGTTTTTCGGTAAATGTTTCAGATAGAAGCTTTTGATAAGAAATCTTCTTGTTTAAATAAAGTCAAATAACATGAAAACTAGTAGAATTACGGCTCTAAAATGATGAATATAGCTATCTTTTAATGTTTGTTTACATTCTGACTTTAATCACGTGGATTGGTTCTTCGCGGGAAAATCCCGACCAAATGGTTTTAAAAAAAACTCTCATTCGTTGAAGTTGATTCAGTCATAATATAAATTACCAATTAGAGCGTAATAGGCGTAGAAACAAAATTTTTAAAGCTAATTAACAGCAAGATCTTCCATAGATTTACTACAGGAAGGTGGAGTTTCCTGGAAATATTTATTGCTAGATTGTTGTAAAAACATATTTACTAGCCGAAATATTGTAGAATTAGCTAATTTAATGTCTAAGTACATTACATTAGTTAATTAATGCTAAAAGACGATTTAAAAAGCGGATTTATTGCGATTGTTTACATTTTACTTGGAAGGTTGAAGACGGGACTTTTCGCGGCAAATTTTCCTTTCACAGGACTGTGATTAGTTAAAGTAATGTCAACAAAGACAGAAGATAACCAATAAAACTGTAGAAGGAGTTTTCCTTTGATTGTTTTCAGCCAACTGTGTAGTTAACTGCGAAGATTTACTGTAGAATAGTAGGGGATGTATTTACCAAAATATTTATGGCCCAGAGGTGGTAACAAAACATTTATTAGCTTAAACAAAGTCAATCGACATACAAAAAAGCAAATCAAAGCTAAGATCTCTGAAAAACTCGAATATAAAGCAAATTAATCGAAGTTTTTGATTAATTTTTTAATTTGGACCGATCGGTACGTTTCGCATCACCGATAAACGAAGAAGTCACGTGATACAGACCGATCGGTACCTAACCGCATGGAAAAGGTTATACTTAGTATATAATTTTTCACATATTTGGCTATTTTCTAATTCTGGCTTTCGTCGTTGTAGATATATTTAACAATTATTCTATTATAAATTAAAGTTTTGTTAAAATTATGCAAAATTTAATATACATACAATAAAGACTAATTATTGCACAGCAGAACATTCCTGTCTGATAGGAATTTGAGCCCGTTCATGGATTAAACACACAGTATTATAGAAATAAATATAAGTACATTGATTAAGAGTAGTAAGCTAAAATCTGATTATTGCAAGTCTACTTTTTTATCTTTAGATTAAGAGATAAAATGTTTAAAGGTTATATATATAAACTGATGTCTATAAATAACTTATTACATTAACAAAACACAGTATTGAAAAACGCTGAAAAATTGCGTTTACAAATTATTTTAAGTTAGAATTTAATATTTCTCATTTAAAAAGTACGTTATAATTTTAAAATGTTGAATGATAAGAGGTAAACTTTGATAACAAACAGACAAGCTGTTCATCAGTTTATAAGTCAATTGCATTATCTATTTTTGAATGACAAATATTTATATTCTAGTGTAAAGATCAGTCTTGTGTTAGTCTTCACTCAAAGATGTTTACAGCAGTGTTTATCATAATTATAACTGCATTTTTCTTTACGATATTTAAATCCTGGAGAGAGACATCTCGATTAAAAAAAAGCAATTTACCAATACTTCGACTTCCTCCATTATGGAAAATATTTCTCTTGTGTTTGTTGAAAAATAAGGATTTTAATTTTCGACACTGTAAGTAATCCTTTTATTGAAAAATATTTTGAATGTGTTGATAAGAGAAAATTCTAATTATCTAGGGCTGTTTCAATTAATATACGCTCATTGTCGTATGTATGATAGAGAAAGATTGTTTGCTTACAGTACAGGAGGATTAACAGTTGTTCGTCTATTTAAACCAGAACATGTAGAGGTAGGTAGAGATTTTGTTTTGTAATCTTTTACATGTACTGTACTATACCTTACATGGAATTTTGTTTATTAAAGACGATTATAAACAACAATGTTTTGTTGGAGAAAGTCAATGTAGTTAGTGACATATTACGACCTTGGTTAGGAAACGGATTAATTATCAGGTATGAACAATATTGATTGTTTGTATTTCTAAGATGTTAAATGCATATGTCTTTAAATCTTTGAACTAGCTCTGGACAGAAATGGAAAAACAGGAGAAAACTGTTAACTCAAGCATTTCACTTTAAAATACTTGAAGATTTCTGCCCAGTATTTAATAAACATTCCTTTCTTTTAATCGATAAACTGAAGCCTTTCCAAAGTTCGGTGGTGAATATTTTTCCTTTGATGAAGTTATGCACCTTAGACATTATTGGAGGTAAATTGTTCATACCATTGTTTTAATGAACCTTTATTGTTTGTATCGATAAGTTATGTTGAATTTATAGAAACTGCAATGGGTGTAGAAATAAATGCTCAACAGAACGAAGAGTCTGAATATGTAAAATCAATAGGAAAGTACGTCAATTTTCATAATGTTATAAAGGCATTCCTCGCTTAAAGTAACCTGTTTCTGGAAATCATTCATTCTGCGAGAAAACGTTAACTGCGAATCTATTCAACTTGATTTTAAATGAGAAAACATATAATAACACCAGTTTAATACCACCAATCAATTAATAATGTACCATGTTACAATGCATAACACTAAAATTAGTCGTTCTGTTTATCGAAAAATTATTAACTATGTTATTTAAGTTCCTTTTCATGCAGTAACAGAACCAGTCTGCACTGTACATTATTCTTATGATATGGCTTGGAAAATAACATACAGTAATAAAGACACAAAGAAAAATCGTGTAAACGAAATTTTACA
This sequence comes from Centruroides vittatus, assembly GCF_030686945.1. Classification (NCBI taxonomy): domain Eukaryota; kingdom Metazoa; phylum Arthropoda; class Arachnida; order Scorpiones; family Buthidae; genus Centruroides; species Centruroides vittatus. The sequence continues at coordinate 32,720 of NW_027121963.1, forward strand.
ATAAAAATCGAAGAATAAATTGCAAAACATATTCTAAAATGTCTGTCACACATTTTTAAATCGTAGATCTAATTTGTACTTCGTGTAGCTTTCTGAGAGAGGAAACTTGATGTGACGCCGTGATCTGATCAAGCAATATCCAAGATTCGATCATTAATAGTTGCGAAAACATTTACACGTGATTCTGGTGTCTTACTAATTGTATTGGAATGGTTGGTTGGTTGAATGGATTTAGACAATGAAACACTCGTGCGATCTGCCATGGGAGTTCCTCTCAGACGATTTTCAAAACGAAACTTTTAGACACGGGAAGAAAACCCAATTAAGTTAACGCGGCTAGTGGGTGAGGCGCAAACACGTGACTTCAATGTTCAGTGGTTTTCGGCCAT
>NW_027121965.1:0-23124 GCF_030686945.1 Centruroides vittatus
TATGTCATGTTGTAGATAAACTGAAGGGAAAAGTTCAGCAAAATTCATTTTTATAACGAATCCATTATTTTTAAAAAGTTAACAGTTAGACATAAGAATTCAGCAATTATTTGTAGGGTTTATATCTATCATGTAAAAAACAAATTTTTAGGAATTACAATCAGAGGTTCGTTTTCTTGGAGTTTAATATTCTTTAAACTCTTTCTTAATTATATTTAAATAAATACTCAGTAATATAAATTTAAATGTATAGAAATTAATTAAAATGATAATGTTATTGATAGTAAGTTAATATTAAATAAATAAATGTAATCATATTAGTAGTATTAGGGAGAGAGACTCTGAGATAATTTGTTAAACTTTTAAGATTTTATAACTTTTATTGTAGTATCGCTCAACCTCCGGAGGGAAAGACGTCCACCAGGGGCTAAAAATGGCAAAAACCGTTGAATCGTTCGAGCGTTTCTACGATATTAGCATTCCAAAAGCTCTCGTAGACATTAAAACCACGCCCATTTTTGTTGCCCCTTCGGATATACTTCACCGCCAAATTTGAGCGAGCGTTTTTAGAATACGCCGAGTCTGAAACGATATTTTTATTAAGAGACGACGAGAGAAACGATGTTTTTTCTCTTTACAATTTTTAATATTATATATATATAACTTTAAGATATTTTTCTTTTCGTTAAGCCAATGCCATCTGTTGGGCAAAATATTAAATTGTTATTTTTTTTGTTTCTTTACAATACGACGAGAGAAACGATGTTTTTTCTCTTTACAATCTCTCTCTCTTAAGAGAATCAGTATTTTTTTCTTTATTTAAGAAAATTAATATTATTATATATATAACTTAATATTATTATATATATAACTTTAATATTTTTTCTTCTCTTTCTTTTATTTATTTTTTATTTTTTTATATTTATATATTTTTTTATTTTTTGGTTTTGGTTTTGTTTTTCCTCTTTATTTATTTTTATATTTTTATATATTTTTTATTTTTTGGTTTGGTTTTTAAGTTTTGGTTTTGTTAAGCTGGCGCCATCTGTCGACAAATTAATTTGACACAATTTTTTCTCCCTCTTGTTCTTTTTATTACGAATAAGAGCAAAAAGTTATAATAAAAATGATTACAGTAATAATAAAATGAGAGATACATTTTTCTTCATTACAAAAAATTATAATAAACATGATTACATTAACAATAAAAAAAGGGATACATTTTCATCATTACAATAATTAAAAAAAATCACTACATTTACGAAAATAAAGGATTACAATAATATTTGTTTTTCTGATATTTCAAACATTCTCTCCCTAGAAATAAGAACAAAAAAAGTTATAATAAAAATTATTACAATAAAATGATTACATTTTTTTTCATTACAATAATTAAAAAAATAGCTACATAAGGATTACAATAATACAAAAATGATTACATTTTTTCATTTTTAAAATAGAAATTATATGAATAATATTAAAAAGACGATAGAAAAGTAATCTAAATACCTAAGAAGAAATCGAATAATGTCCGTAGGATAGCATGTCTATTCCGTTACTTAAAATATATTTTTTATCATAAAAAGCTGAAAGAGAGATTTTATTTTGAAATTGTGTTGTAATTACATGGTTCTTACTTATTATTTGCGTTTGTGTATGTCGAAATTGTTTTTTCTTAAATAGTGTTTCTTTATAAAGATCGTGGTAAAAAGTTTGTTTAACAACTGATTTACTTATACCTTTCGCTGTTTTTTTTTCAATACATTCTCCCGAAATTGAATACATTTTAGCTTTTAGACCGATAAATTCCGAAATAGCCAGGGAGTTCGCCTCATCTTTGAAATAACCTAATTTATTTTTATTTTCTTCGGAGAATAACGGATGATCCGATGGATAGTTACTAAAATCGAATATGTTGGCCAGATTGTGTTTAAAATCAACATAGACATCATCCGTATGAATTTCTAATACTAAAGAATCGGTGTCCGTATACAAGAGCCTAACCCTATCTTTATAATAATTTTTAAATATTTCGTAATATGTATAATACATATGCAATTTACTTAACTCTAAAACACAAAAGCCTATGTATAGTGGCTTATTCAGTAATAAATTTGTTCTCTTTAATCTGAAAATGCCACACTCTTCGTTTATTATTTGGAAACTCTCTAGCGCGGGATCGTTTACATATTTTTTACATTGGTTTTTATCCAATCCCGCTTTTAAATTTATTTGTTTACGAACGTTTTGCATACATTTTCCATAAAAACTGTTATTCATTAATTTAAAAAAATTTTTGTCAAACTGGCTTTTACTGGCTTTTCGTTTTTCATTATTAAAATAAATATATGGTTTTAAATATGGGGATTGTTTAAATGAAAGTATTCTATAGATTTTTTTTAAAATTAATCCTTCTTTTAGGTAATATTTTAAGTTTCTATAATGTATAATATAATGAAATTTATCTTTTAAAGTCGGAAACTAATTTTTTAATATTATTGCTAAATTTTAGATTTAAAGAAGATAAAAGCGATTTCTGATATTCGGATAAATCTTCGTATTCTATTTTTTCATGATTTACTGCGAGGGGAAAATCGTTATGACGATTATGTAGCGAAACAGGATATTCTAAATCAACTTCGAGTATATATCCTATTTCGGATTTTAGAGGGACATTTTTTATATCAAATTCATCAATTTCCGTTCGACGTAACCAACGAAATTCTCCATATGGGAGATATTGAACCATACTCAATCCGTATAGATTATTGCTATCAATCATCACTATATAACTATGAGGCTTCGATTTATCATAAGTTTGAGATACGTAAGGGTTATTAGCGCGACTAAAACGCTTAGATACTAACGAGAGCCCGCCTCGAAGGCCGGATTCAACGAAAAGATACATGTCTAGATCCGTAAAAAGCTGTAATTCTATTTTTGCCATTTTTAATCCTGCAGTAAATGTAAGATGGGGAGAAGTTAAAAAATGAAGAGGATCGAGATCGTAATATTTTAATGATAAATTTCGAAAATTTGTAAAAATATCAGCGAGTAAAATTGTATCGACAAATTGATATAATTGCAAATAATCAGAAAATTTTTTACAATTAAAAGCTTTCCAGACAAGCCGAGCTAAATCGTAATCTTCGGAACTTATGTGGCTTCTAGTTAAATCATTATAAAAATATTTTTTGTCGGGTAAAGAAGTATTATTTAATTTTGAAATATTATTAAACCAACTATACGGAAAAACGCCTTTTCTTTTCAACAGATAGCTATTTTTATTATCGGAAAAAAATTGTTTAAAGATTGGAAAGTCGTACTTTGACTGTACTAGATTATCTGTCAATTTATTTAAAGAAGCGTTTAAAAACTGATAAGAATCTAAAAATTTAAAACAATCTAAAGAATATGTAGTATATTTTTCCATATTGATGGGAACTATACTTAAAGAAGATATATACTTTTTAGTAATATCTTTTAAAATTAGATGCGAATCGTAACCAGAAAAATTATGCAGAACAACGGGAATAAATGGTTTTAGATTTAAATTCAAATTGCAGCCCCGACAGGCCACCCCCCGAAATTGGCCATTTAGATGATTATGGTCGATTACGCTTACATCATTAGAGGAAAATTTTCGTCCGCAAATATAACATTTATCTCGATTAATAGAATTTGGAATTGTTTGAGGATCTAAGGGAATATTCAGTTTTATTTCTTTAATAAGATGTTCCGACAATGCTTTCAATCGTGATAGGAAATCCTCTACTGCATTTAACCCACAATAAAATTTAGAATAGATGATTCTTTCGTTTTTATCTAATACGATCATAGCGTAACAAATCGGTTTATGAATTTGCGTAACAGTACTAAAACTAGTATCGGTCGATTGCATCGCATTAGAAACCGTTTCCGTTAAACATTCAAAATCGCAATATACGACTACGGCATGTTTAAGCATTTTAAAAAATTCTGTAAATTTAAGAATAGAATTTTCGAGTTTAGGAACCGACAGTCTTTGAAATTTGAAATTTGTACATATTTCTCTGTGTAAGTTTAAACTCGACTCGCGTTGAAATCCGTTTAGACAATTATTACAATAGTAATAAAGAGATCTTTGCTTTTCGTGTAAAAGTCTATTAAAATTCCGTATTAAAAAATAATGTTGCTTATAAAGTAATAAATTTACATTTTTATCGAACTTAAATTTACTTATATAATAAGGAAAAACGACAGCCTTATAACCATATACATTAATACTAACAGTATTTGATTTCTCAAAACTCGATATCTGATCCAAAGAAACGGGAAATTTTAAATTCGAACAATTAATAAATTTTAAATATTTTCTGTAAGTAGATACTTTATTTTTATTATTCACAAGCGGGAAAATAGACGCGAGAATGCAATAAACGAAACATTTATCGTCTTTACATTGAATATTTAAAAGACATTTTTTGTTTGCTAATTGTTTGGGCAAAATTATCGATCCGCACCCGCCATTAATTGTATCATATGACGATCTATGAACATCTATAAAAGCCAGTTTATAAATTATCCATCCACTACCTAACGTAACGGCGATTGATATATCGCTTAGAATTTTTTCTATCGCGTTATCGATATTTTTCCAAGCCAAAAACGGGGATAAAACTCGTTCAGCATAGCTTGTAAAAAAAAAATCTTTAAAATCATATCGATGTCCTGTTTCTACGCATTTATACATTATTACTTTAAGACTAATAACAAATCGAATTCTATAGTCATTTCCAAAATTCGTAATTACATTAAATAATTCGGATTTTATATCTCTAAAAAATATGACCGGATCAACATACTCGAGATTAGATTTTCGATAACATTGTAAAAAATTTTGAAAAGCGGATTCTATTAGCAAAAACATTTTTTCTTTACCTGATGTAATCTAGGTCGAGCTTTTTTTTCCCTCGTTGTTCGAACAATATTCTTTGAAGGGAGAGAATTGTTTTTCTGATAAAAAAACATTCAATTAATTTACATAATTTTTTTTAAAAAACGTTATAAAATTGGAAAAAAATTTTTTTACTTACTTTTATTTACATGTACTCCTCCAAGAATTTTTCTACGGCTGCGAAAGCTTTTTGGAAAAAAGGGAATTCCTTGATAGGAATATTAAATCTGTTTTGAATCTCTGCATTAGAGTTTGATTTTGCTAAGCAGATGTAAAATTGCTGGCGAAATTCCTTAATTTCTAAATTATAACCATGAGAAATATATACAGAATATGGTGGAATCGACTTATAAGTTGTTTCGTCTTTTGAAATAATTAAATCGTATTTTTTCTTTTTATCGGCTGGCGCATCATCATTTTTTGTAGCTTTTCGCTTCTTAGAAGTAAAAGGATGATCGATTACAAATAAGGATTGAGAATCTAAAAAAAATGTCTATCTATGAAAATTATTAATAATTTAATTTTCTTATTCTTAAAAATAACAAAAAAAATCTAGATAATTACCTTCCATTTTTTTCTTTTCCTTGTGAGATTAAAAGCCTATGTGTTTAGAGAAAAACTCGCTAACGAATTAACCGAAGAAAGTAAACCTCCCGTCTTTATATCGTTGGGGGGAGTTGATTTGACCTCGTTTTGTAAAAGAGCGAACGAACCGGATGTGAGGCCAACACCGGGAGATGAGAAATACATTATAACCGATTCGTGTTAAGTAAAAAAAATACAACAGAAATATTCAATTCATTTCATTTTTTTATTGAAATAAAAAAACATTTACATCAATTAAGAAGTAAGTATACAAAATACATGTATAAATGTATTAATTATATTTAAAAAAATTAAAGTCTTTCACATATTTTTGCCAAAACACGAATTAGAGCAAATTGATAATTATCAGTTATAAATTTGGCCGATAATTGTTTCTGATTACTGATGAGACTACACCAATCCAATTTATGTTTAAAATCTTTCATAAATTTTTCGGATAAATCTTGATATTCTGAAATAATCTCCCAATCCACATGGTTTTCAAGTTCTTTAATAGTTTCTTCGGTTAATCGTTGATATTTACAAACAAGCGCCATATTGAGTGAATCTTTAAAACTTATAATGAATTGTGGACTCAATTTTTGATATTGAGATACGAGATCCCAGTTTAGATAATCAGAATATTCACTCAAAAATGTTTCTGTTAACTGCTGATAACGACAAACATCATCCCAATTAATTCGATGATTATACTTGTTTAAAAAAATAGGAGAGTAATGTCTGTTTTTCCATATTTTATTCCAGTTTAATTTATCTTGGAATTCTTCAATAAATTCATCACTAAGATTTTTTTCAGAAATAATATCCCAATCAACTTTATCTTGAAGTCGTCTTATTATGTCTTCCGTCAAATTTAATTTAGAGAAATCTTTCCAATCAACCAACGAATTTAATTCGTCAGAGAGCAGGGCTATTTCTCTTTTCTCCATTTTTATACGACTTGTCTTCTTCCGATATTAATATAATACTAATTTAATTTTAGTTTGTAGCGCTTTATATGACGAAATCAATTTGTATGATGCAATCGATTAGTTTTGTTTTAGACCAATAAGCTTTTTTATGATGCAATCGTTTAGACAAATGAGCTTTTTATATTTTTTTTCATGTTGCAACATGTTTTTTTATAAATATTATTCGAACTTTTATATATTTTTTCGTGTTGCGACACGTTTTTTTAAATATCGTTATTAACAGAATTAATTATTTTTTCACGTGATCATTTATTACGTTGGTTGGAATTTAGGTCAACGTATTTATTACGTTGGTCTGAGAATTTTTTCTCACGCCCATTTTTTTATGTCAACGTATTTATTACGTTGGTCTGAGAATTTTTTCTCACGCCCATTTTTTTTATGTCAACGTATTTATTACGTTGGTCTGAGAATTTTTTCTCACGCCCATTTTTTTATGTCAACGTATTTATTACGTTGGTCGGAATTTTTTCCCACCACATTTTTTTATGTCAGCGTATTTATTACTTTTTTAGGTCTCGAATTTTTTTTTCACGCTACATTTTGTTTTAGATCAACGAATTTAAAAAAGTATATATTATTTACAATTAATGGTTTGCGGTATTATTAAATAAAACACAAAATTTTCGAGGAAAAAAAAATACAATTTTATTGATTTTTAATTTCGTATTCAAAATACATTTTTTTTGGATTTATTGATTTTTACTTTCGTATTCAAAATACATTTTTGGAATATTATTTTCGGGTCCGCAATGGGGGTCGTGCTTCTCGGCGTCGAAAAAACATGTTTCGAAAGTTTCGAATGTTTTGTCGGATTTCTCTAAAATTTCCAGGCTGAAATGATGATAAGATTCTTTCGCAGTCAGCATCCAACGGAACTGTTTCGTTTTTGGTCTAAATCGAGGGCAAACATCTACAGAGTATAGAATTTTAACAGTCGGAGGAAACTGTTGAGCTTTAGCCGCGGCCTTGGCAGATTCTTCTGCTAACTCGATGCAGGGAAACGAGGTTCTAGAGAAAGCGTATGGAACTAATAATTTCTCTTTCAATGGAACAAACGCTGTCCAACGAATCACGGGTAGCATATCGTCACTACACCCTGCCATCTTTTCGAATAAAATAATTTTTAAATTCGCGATTGGTTTTTATGTTTTTTCGCGCATGTGCACTGTTGTTTTATGTAGCGTCATCTGTTGACGAAAAAAATTATAAAACAAGACACAAATTTTCGAGAAAATGCAATTTTATTTTTTAATTTCGTATTCAAAATACATTTTTGGAATATTATTTTCAGTCTGTCCACAATGAGGGTCGTTTTCTAGAGCGTGGGAAGCGCATTCGTCGAAGTTGGTAAAGATTTTGTCCGATTTCTCTTCAATGAGTACGCTATGATGATGGGGAGATTCTTTCGCTGTCAGTATCCATCGGATCTGTTTCACTTTTGGGTTAAACCATGGTCGAAAATCTACTGAGTATAGAATTTTAGTAGTTGGAGGAAACTGTTGAGTTTTAGCCGATTTTTCTGCCAACTCGATGCAAGGGAAGGAGGTTCTAGAGAATGCGTACGGAACTAATAAGTTCTCGCTGATGGGGTAAAACGCCGTCCAACGAATCTCGGGTACATCGTCTCTATACCTCGCCATCTTTTCGAATAAAATAATTTTTAAATTCGCGATTGTGGTTTTTTTATGTTTTCGCGCATGTGCAGTAGTGTTTTTGATTTTATTTAATAAGCAGTTATTTCGGTTTTAATTGCTATTTTAGATCATCATGTCTCGCAAAATAGTAGTCGCTTTTATTATTATAAGCTGTATAGAAATATTTTCGCTAACAATTTCTTTTATAGTTTTATTAAAAGGATCAAATTTTAAAGAAATTAATATAAAAAACACTACTTGCGAATATTCTTTACATTTAGGTAGAAACTTTTATTTACATAAATGTACGAATGCTGGAAGAACTGTATACGACATTCGAAGATTTTCGACCGATGGATTGCCTCACAAGTATAATGGTGTACAATTATTAAAGAACGAATTTAACTTACTGTGCAGAAAATGCGTTTAAAACATCCGTCCAGTTGTATCGTCGTGGGCCCGTCTCAATCTGGAAAAACGTCTTTAGTTCGGAAAATGCTACACGAAAATATCTACGAAAAACGATTAAATCGCATTTTATGGTGTTACTCGATGTATCAACCTTGGTTTGTGGAAGAGAAAAATATTCATTTTAAATGCGGTATTCCCGAAAGTATCGACGAAAATGTAGATTTAATAATTATAGACGATTTAATGCATTCTATAACCGAAAAAATTGCGGAATTATTTACCGTTCAATCGCATCATAAAAATATAAGCGTTATATTGATAATGCAGAATTTATTTCCTCGTAATAAAGTAATGAGAGATATTAGTTTAAATACTCATTATTTGATTTTATTTAAGAATAATAGAGATGAAAGCCAAATCAACTGTCTCGCTCGTCAAGCGTTTATAGGCAAAATGCCCTACTTCAAAGACGCATATTTAAACGCGACATCCAAACCGTACGGTTATTTGTTTATCGATTTCCATCCATCGACCGATAAAGAATTGTGTTTACGAGATTCGTGTTTTCCCGACAATCAAGGCGTGTATTGGGTTTATATTCCACAAAAATGAAGAATATCAGAAAAAATTATCATTTGTTAAATGTGCTGGCAAAGGCAACACCCGCTCAGAGAAAAGCTTTGTTAAAAGAAGCATCGCCCGATCAGATAAAAGTCATATGCGAAATTTGCGATAATACGCTGCAAGGCCGAGTACCGGTAAACATTAATAAATTAAAAAAATATAAAAAATGTATTCGAAAACTCGCAAATAAAAAAATAGGTCTCCAAGCAAAAAAGAAGATTTTGATAAATCAATCGGGAGGATTTTTAGGCACGATTCTAGATCCAATAATATCATTAGCTAAAAGAATTTTTGGATTATAAAAAAAATGGCTCAACGAATGGCGTTAGTACCTCCCGAATTAGTACCTAAATATCAACTGCAAAAACCGGAAATACGATTGCACGATAATATCCAAGATTTATTAGAAGAAAGTACTTTATCGGACGATTTTAAAGTTAAATTATTAAGTCAACTAATTTCGAGATTTAAACAAACTATTCACGCGCCGAAAGAACCGATTCGAGTCTCGATGGTATCAGAACCGATCGAAGAATCGCAACCATCGTTAGAACCGACAAAACCGACGACTATCGAAGATCAGATATCAGTTTCTGTCCCGCTGGGATATCAAAAATATGTTCCGCATATCATTCAATTACTAAAGCAATATCAATACGATTGGAACGAAAAAGGAGAATTTCTGGTAAATAATGAGCCGATAATTAACTCCCATATCGCGGATCTGATGTCGCATTTAATGCGCAATCGAAAATCTTCTATAGTGCCCGTTGGATTTAACGAATTTTATCAAGCGATTATTAAATCTAATATTCCTAGAGAATGGATAGGAAATAAGGCGCTATCGAGTCGATTACGAATAGAAGAATCGCCCATACTTCGTTTTCGAACGCCCTCGATTCCACCCCCACCAATACGATCAATTACTAGCGGAAGGAAAAAAAGAGTTTCGTCTACGAAAATTCCTAAACGGATTGGCTCGTCTAAAAGAAAACATATTTCATGGAAAGATTATTAAGCTCTATTTATTATAATCCATCTCATCCGGCATCGTTTGGCGGCGTAACGAGACTAATAAAAGCGACAAAGTTGCCTAGAAAAACCGTCGAACAATGGCTATCGACTCAAGATACGTATACGTTGCATAAACCCGTACGAAAAAATTATAGTCGCCGTAAAACTAAAGCGCTATATCAAGGAGAACTACTCCAGTCGGATCTTATGGATGTTCGACAATTTTCGAAAGATAATAATGGAATAAAATATTTATTAGCAACTATCGACGTGTTTTCTAAATATGCGTATGTAATTCCGGTAAAAGACAAAAAACCCGAAACGATAAAAAAAGCATTTCAAAAAATATTTAGAAAAGTAATACCCAGGATGATACATACCGATAAAGGGAAAGAGTTTATGAATTCTGTAATTAAGGATTTATTTAAAAAACATCAAATAAATCATTATTATACTCATTCCGAAACGAAAGCGTCGGTCGTAGAACGGTTTAATAAAACTTTAAAAAATAAAATTTATCGTCTTATTACCTATCGAAATTCTAATAAATATATCGATAAATTAAACGATTTGGTGAAGGCATATAATTATAGTAAACATCGAACTATAGGAATGCCTCCGGCCGAGGTGAAACCTAAACACCATTTACAAATTTTTAATCGACTTTACGGTAAAACGAAAACGAAAATAAAATATAAATATAAAATTAATGATAAAGTTAGAATTTCTAAGAAACGTAAAACGTTTTCTAGAGGATATTTGGCAGGATGGAGTAAAGAGGTTTTCTATATAAAAAACCGATTTCCGACGACCCCGGTCACTTATGTGTTAAAAGATTACAACAACCAGACGATTACGGGTCGATTTTATAACGAAGAACTGCAAAAAGTCAAAAATGGATAGGTTTTATGTTACGCTTATCAGTACGGCGAGTATGGACTATTTTCCAAAAAATACTCAATCGTCCTTCACATCGAAAATTAATCCACCGATAAATTTAAGCGGGTCGTGGGAAGCGGCATTGTCCCAGATAATAATACCTCGTTCGTGGTTTAATATAACTAACGAAAATAATACTTACAACATAATTTCTAAAGAGACGAAGTTGATTAAAGTAAAAACCGATGATTTGACTACACTAATTCCGTTATATCCTATAGGAGAGAACAAATCAAGTAATATATTCGAGACTATTACGAATAATTTAAAAGAATTAGGAAAGGATGGTCTTATTAAATTTTCTTATAACAAAGAAGACAGCTTTGTGACGATTCAGATCGCTCAAGATTGCGAATTACGCATAAATCAAGATGCTCCTACATTTCTTTCGGCTCTAAATCTAGAGTATTTAAAACAATATATTGTAAGAGGAAAAGATGAAAAGATTCAATATAATTCATCTTTTACCGATTTTAAAGAAGAATTTATTACATTAATCGAAAAAAATAGATATATAGATAAAGTAAAAATCGAAAACGTCGAAAATACGATGCGTATACCGATTGGATTATACGGACAAAGAGAATTTCTTAAATCATTTCAGACAATCAGTTTTAAATCGCTTCCCGATAAAAAGTTATTATTGAAAGTTCCACGAGAAACTACCGTAAAATTTAATAGTCAATTAAAAGATATATTAGGATTCGATCGATTAGAATATTCCGAAGGAGAATTTACGGGAACTTATCCCTTAGAATTAAACGCCGGAATAACAGAAATATTTGTATATTCTAATTTAATAGAATCGCATCACGTAGGCGATACTTCGGCTCCACTATTTCGAGTAATTCCAGTTATGGGAGTAAAAGATCAACAAATCGTTAAAATTTATAATACTCCGTTATTTTTCCCTCTTCGATCGAATTATATCGAGACTATAACCGTAGACATATGCACATCAACGGGTGAAAACGTCATATTTACTTCGGGAAAAACGCTTTTGGTATTGTGTTTTCGCCGAAAAAGTATATAAAACCGGATTCATTAAAGAATCGGTTATTTGATAAAATGAAGCTTAAACCGGAGGACTGTATTAGTTATTATCGTTCGCAGACGGGAGGATATCCCGATTCTATATTTCCTCACACCCCTTATGTTACTCCTCAATGGGGAAGAGGACCGTATTTTAAAAGTCGACCGATTCAACGAGGATATGGATTTTTCGGTTCAATTTTTCGCGAAGCAATACCCATTTTAAAACACGCGAGTCGATATATTGGAAAAAAAGCGTTAAATATAGCGAAAGATATCGGCTCGGATATACTCACGGGAAAATCGTTAAAAGACTCGGCTCTATCGAGAATTAATCAGGCGGGTCGAGAAATAAAAGATGACGTCATTAAAAAAATTCAAAGCGGGTCGGGTAAAAAACGAAAACGTCTAAGAAAAAGCGTAAAACGAAAGAATACTAAGAAGAGGAAAGTAGTAGATATTTTCTCCTAAAAAATGGATCCTTTCTCCTGCCCGTGTTTAAAATCGGAACTAGATTTTTTTAAAACTATTCCGACCCAGTTGGCGATTTTAAATACTACCGAGGCTATTCTACATCCCATCGCTTCGATAACCGATCAGAAATCTCCTATAGAATTTCTAATCCCCGGTTCCGGAGAAAACTTAATAGATTTGAGCAGTATTTCGATTAATGCGCAAGTTACTGTTACTAAACAAAATGGAACTTCTACTCTCGATACCGATTTAGTAACACCCGTGAATAATTTTTTGCATTCGATGTTCTCTCAATGTACTACGATATTTAATGATAAAACCATATCTACGCACGTCAATTACCCATACCGTGCGATAATAGAAAATCTATTATTTTCCTCCGAAGAAGCGCAAAAAACCTATTTAACCAGCTCTTTCTTCTACAAAGACACCGCCGGATTTTTAAACGAAACCAACCCGATTAAAGATCCCAAGAATGAAGGATTAGTCACCAGGTTTAAGAAAAGCAGCAGAAGCCAAGTATTAGATTTATACGGACGACTTCATTTCGATTTTATTAATCAACCTAAATTATTGATAAACGGCGTAGACGTTCGAATAAAATTGGAACGTTCGAAAGACGCTTTCGCTCTAATGGCGACGGCCGATAATTATCAGATTCGATTAAAGAATATTACGTTAAAAGTAAATAGAATAGAAGTAAGTCCTAGCATCTTAATTGGAATGGAAAAAACATTAGAAAATTCTGTAATTAAAATGCCTTATCGACGAGTTAATATTAAAGTATTTACATTAAGTAAAGGGATTTTAAGTTCAAATATATCGAATGCGATAATCGGTCAAATCCCGAAAAGAATTATAATCGGATTGGTGCGAAATAACGCTTTTAATGGACAGTTCGATTTAAATCCTTTCAATTTTGAAAATTTCGACTTAAACTATATTTCTGTTATAAAAGATTCGATTTTAATCCCACCCAATCCGTTCTGTCCAGACTTTGACGCAAAATCTTACGCTCGAAGTTACGCAACATTATTCGAAGAAATAGGGGGAATTCCCTACGGAAAATTCGCTAATATATCGTATTCCGACTACGCTCAAGGATACATGTTCCACGTATTCGACCTAACTCCCGACCGCGCAGCCTCCGAAAACCATACCTCTGTGTTGACCTATGGAAATGTTAGTTTCGATTTAAAGTTCAAAAGACCTTTGCCAGAAACAGTTAACGTCATATGCTTCTTAGAATATCGTAATACAATAGAAATCGATCGATCGCGAAACATTTACGTCGACTACTAAACAACTAATGGATACGATTATGCTCTGGAAACTGGCGTTAGGTGATTCCGAAATTAGCAAGACATTCGGCGGCGTTTATCCGTCGGATTTATTACCTCAAACAATCGGAAAGAAGAGAAGCTTTATCGTTAATACGGAGAACAGCAAAAATCCCGGACGACACTGGATAGCTCTTTTTTTCCGAAATTCGACTTGTTATTATTTTGACTCATACGGACTACCACCAAAAATCCCGAACATTATAAAGTTCATAAGACAAAATTCCAAGGAGTTGCGTTGGAATCGAAAAACGCTCCAAGGTCCGTATAGTTCTACGTGCGGATACTTTTGCTTATTTTTTCTCTACAAAATATCGAGAAACCAAGACTTAAAAATTCTTCAGCCTAATACTAAATATTTTAATGATAACTATGTATTCGCTTTTGTACGCAATAATTTTCGTTTTGGTAAAATACCACCAAATATATTCATTAAATGTAACCAATGTAGCATTAGTTTACTCAAATAAAATTTTTTTTAAAACTTGAAAAATGCGTTTTTTAATTGAAACTATAAAACATTAGTCGCTTTGTGTGGGAATCGGGTCACCTCGAATTCTTGACTTTGAATTAGGAGGCCTATCTTTGACCTTGAATGTAAAAAAGATAGAGAGGGACAGATAAGACGCGAGTTTTGATGCCGTAGGCTAAGATGGGGACTAGCGAAAGTGAACGCGCATATTAATAAACCTAGAGTATAAACACTTTCGCTTTTTATCCGATTTTTTTTAACCCTCTTCGAATTCTTGACATTGAATTAGGAGGCCGATCTTTGACCATGTAAAAAAAGATAGAGAGGGACAGATAAGACGCGACTTTTGATGCCGTAGGCTAAGATGGGGACTAGCGAAAGTGAACGCGCATATTAATAAACCTAGAGTATAAACACTTTCGCTTTTTTTTACCGATTTTTTTTAACCCTTTTCGAATTCTTGACATTGAATTAGGAGGCTGCGCTAGAATGTAAAAAAGATAGAGAGGGACAGATAAGGCGCATATTAATAACCCTAGAGTATAAATACTTTCGCTTTATCCGAATTTTTTAACCCTCTCCCAAAATGAGATCTCCATCAAATGTGGCAATTTTAGAGACCAAATATTTTACTAAATACATTCGATAAAGTTTGATGAACGCACTTATACAGAGGAAACCATGTGGTCTTCTGAACAATGGGACGACGTAACACACATTCTGACCAAATTTCGATGAAGAAAACCAAATTTGCTTCTTCCACCGATGGGGCGTGGAGAATTTTGGACCATAATGGTAATTATCTTTTTTATATTTTAGTAAAAATTTTTTTACTTGTATTTTTTTAAAAGTATTTGCTAATTTTTCAGAAATAGAAATTCCCATTCAAAATATTTATCACGTGCAGGCCAAGAATTTCTCCCAATAAATATCCCCTCAAAATTATCCATAGAAGTTTTCAAAAAAGAATCCATTTATTTTCAAGGAAAAATTTATTCAAACATTTTAAATTTAAACGCTTCCTTTCAAAAGGATGTGATTATATTACACGAATGTTTTAAAAAACTAATAATTTATAATGGGTGGACAAAAAAATAATTTTATTTGAAGAATAAATGGTAAGTTTTTTTCAAAAACTTATATATAAATTTTAAATAATAGATGTAAGAATATTCTGCAAGATTTTTTCGAGTCGAACAAAAGATGAATGTCTAGACATTAGGTCAATTTAAATTCTTTTAGTTTTTTAATATTTGAAATAAATTTAAGCTTTCTACGACTAACTTTTTTTTATAACTTTTTAATACGCTTTTTTAGTAATTTCCAATCTTAAACTATCTTACCTTCGCGGTTGTTTGGCAATACAATCGGCTTTAATCCTATCGATCGTCTCTTATATTTAAAAAACCAATTGTAAGTCTAAAAGCAACAGTTGCAATTTTAAGACACTATGACTAAGACATCTTTCTTGGATTTGAACAATTCTTTCTTTGTTGCCGAAAAGAAGAAGACGAACTAAAACGCCCTCTGCTTTTTTTTTCCATTGCGGAATATTTCGCTTACAATCTACTTTTAATTTCTAATTTAAACTATTTTTAATTTAAACTATTTATTTTAAAAATAAATATACAACATAATATTTATTGTTTTTTTAGGACGCATTCGGCGGAGATCTCAACAATTTTTTTTATTGTAACTTTTGTAACTTTTGTAACTTATTGTAACTTTTATTGCTAACTCAACAATTTTTTTATGTAACTTTTTTTGTATATATTTTGTTTTTTTAATATAGCTTAAACTTTTTTGTATAATATTATCATTTTTTTTTTCTTAACTTTTTTTTATTATAACTTTTTTGGTTTATCATTTATAATAAAAAGAACCAAGAAAGAGAAACAGATTTCGTGTCGGCTTGTAATCTTAAAATCGGTCGCTCGCGACACATATTCTCGTCGGACAGATGGGGACCTGAGCTTTAACAAAAAAAAACTATATAAAAAAATAAAAATATATAAATATATAAAATAAAAAATATATAATATATAAAAATAAAAAATATTGATTCTCTTAAGATGACTTAACAAAAATATACGTAAGTATAAGCTAACTTTATAAAAGAGAAGAGGAAAAAAAATATATATATCGTAAACAAGTATCAGATCAAAAACCAAATAGCACATGGCGCGATCCGATTAGCGACGGGCGGTAAATCGCGTGCTGATTTAGTTAATTTTTTTTAAAATCAGGTTATGACGAAATATTCGAAGGAAAAAAAAAATGAAATATTAAAAAGAAAAATGAAGTCTTAATATTTCGCCAAACAGATGGCACCTTCGAGACTATAAACAACATTTAAATATTTTGCCCACACAGATGGCTTTGGCTCTAACCGAAAAGAAAAATATCTTAAAGTTATCTATATACTAATATTAATTTTCTTAAATAAAGAAAATAATATTGATTCTCTTGAAAAGAGAGGAGAGATCAGTCGTAATTGTAAAGAGAGAAATCACTTAAAAACACTAAACGAAAGAGAAAAGCTATATATGTAAAGTTAAATATACTGATAATAATATTAATTTTCTTAAATAAAGAAAATAATATTACTGCACTTCTCTTAAGAGAGAGACGATCGTTAAAGAGAGGGAAACCATCGCTTTCTTTCTTTTAAAAAACTCGTTCGATAAAGCAAAGTCTCTTAAAGAACAATACTATAACGGAAAATATCGGCCGGCGTACTTCTAAAATAACGCTCGCTACAACATCTTTGGCGGGATGAAGTATATCCCGACAGGGGCAAAACAAAAAGAATGGGCGTTTGAGTTTTAATGTCCTACGAGAGCTATTTGGAACTTGCTAATATCGTGAGAAACGCTCGAACGGATATCAACGGTTTTTGCCATATTTTTAGCCCCTGGTGGAACGTCTTTCCCTCCGTGAGGTTGAGCGAATTACTACCAATAAAACGTTATAACAATCTTAAAAGTTTAACAAATTATCTCACGAGTCTCTCATCCCTCAATACATACATGTAATCATATTAAATATATGTAAATTTTTTAAATACATTTAATAACTAATCTAATTGTACATACTATTATATATATACACCTAAGAATATATAACTAATACAGATAGTGTTACAATTTTATTATGTTTTTAGTTAGCTTAATTAAATAAGTTGTTTTTAAAATAAACCACCTTACTGTTGTAAAATTTATTCTTAAAGTTCGTTGATATGTAATAATTTTCATTGAGATGAAATGAGTTTATAAAAAAATGTATATAATCACAGTTTCATTTTATAAATTTAATAACTTTAATTAGAGTTTATCAGTTAAATAAATATTATTTCAAAGAAATTCAAAGTTTAATAAGTTGGATCACACAGTATAAATTTGGTTTGAAGAAAGACCATTTTGTAATATTATTATTATCATTATTGCTACTGTACAATTTGAGTAAAATTCTTGTAATATATCTTTTAATTCTACTTTCATTTCATTATAGTAACTAAATTTTGTAAATTTTAAAAACAAGTTTCATTTCAATTCAATTACAATATAAATTTTTTAAAATTATATTTTTATAGATTTCACATTAACAATTTGATAAAATGGATGAAATAATTGAATATAATAGTGATATAATATCAAAAATAGGAAGACGAGACAACATTTGGTACTGTACATCAATGAACATTCTATATGGTCGGTAAGAAATGTTTATGTATGAAATCTTTTCGTTATTTTCTTATTAAATATAAAATAATATTAATCCTATTTTTTATTTATATAAAATTACAGAATGATATGCCGATAGTTTCCCCTCAGGAACAGGGAATTTTCCTACTGCTAATGAATTCATCACTTTTGATAATTTATCACCACGAGATAAAAAATTTTGTTAAATTTGGAAAATTTTTTACATGAACTGCATTTATCATATAAAAAACATAATTTTGGAAGTTGGGAATGTCATATAGAATTTTATTTAATTTATATAAAAAGTACGATATAATTTATTACAACGGAAAACAAATTGAATTTAATTGTTTAAACTTAACCGAAGCAATATATAACATAAAAAATTCCATCATTTGACATTAAAGTTGGGAGTACCTAAATCCTCAAAAATTGGACATCGAACTTCTTTGGTGTCTAAGATTGGACAATATTAAAAAAATTGTTATTACCACAAATATTTTAAAAAGAAATGTTCTTTTTGCGATATTCTATTTTACGGACAATTCTTAATTATACAAGTAAGAAATATAATTTAGATAATTATTATATTGAACTATTTCTGTATTTTACTTTGTCTTATTGCTAAATGTTATTTTAAGTTGTCGCGTTATAATTTATTCTTTATATTAGAACAAATTGTAAAAATTATTAATGCAAATTCATTTTATAATAATAAATTTAATAATTAGAAAGAATATATTAAACTTTGCCTAACTGTTACACTGGTACAAGATTTTACATGAAAACTAAAGAAATGAAGTGAAAAGTTTTCTAAATATGAAAACTAAAAAAACAGGTTGAGTAGTTTTTTGAGAATAGAATTATTTATAATTGTAATTTACCCGAGAAATTTCTGAACTGAAAATAATTTATAATCTGAAAAAAAAATTAAACACCACAAATTATTTGTAATCTTAATTTAATGGACATCTAAAGTTAATTTTGTGATCAAGATTTCTCTTGAAAAATTAATTTACTTAAAATTTAATTGGAATAAAGTTGCCAAATTCCAACCTCTTTCAGATAATTTTATTATCCTCTTCATACATAAGTTAGATATAAAATACCAAGTTAGGTTTTAAAATACCAAAAATTAAAAACCACAACTTTAAGCAAATTACAAGATTACTTAAACTGGAATTTTGTTTCTGGTTACCAAAAACCTGACCAACAATTTATTGACGAGTTCCAAAATATCAAAAATTAAATCGAGAATTATCATCAGCCGTCGCGAAACTTTATTCCTGCACTTACATGCAGAAATATGTCTTACTTTAGATAAACTGAAGAAAACAGTGGAAACACTTAAATAAACTGTAACCTAAAAACCTTTTCAAAATAATTTCAATGTTATATTATTTTGTGTACCTGAATATCAATCAAGAAAATTAATTTCAGTATTGACAATAAAACTATTACACGACAAATTATTTATATCCTGAAAAATTATTTGTGATCTTAATTTACTCGAAATGTACTTAAATTATAAAAATGTATTAATTAAATTAAATAATAATTTGTAATCTTACTCGAAAAATTAATTTTGTGAATTTCATGAGCTGTATTTATCATACAAAAAATATAATTTTGGATGTTGGAAATTTTCATAGTAAGGTATATGAAATTTTATTTAATTTATATAAAAAGTACGATATAATACAAGAGAGGGCAAATTTAATTTTTTAAACTTAACCGAAACAATATATAACATAAAAAGTTCCATCATTTGACATTGAAAAGTTGGGAGTACCTAAATCCTCAAATATTGGCAAAAAATGGACAGATAGAAATTTTTATTCTCTTAATGCAAATACAATTATTTAGACATCGAACTTCTTTGGATGTCTAAGATTGGATAATATTTTAAAAAATTGTTATTACCACAAATATTTTAAAAAGAAATGTTCTTTTTGCAATATTCTATCTTACGAACAATTCTTAAACAAAAAATAGCTATTTTCAAAATGAATACATTGTATAGGTATTTAATAAATAAGTAAGAAATATAATTTAAATAATTATTATATTGAACTATTTCTGTATTAGAACAAATTGTAAAAATTATTAATGCAAATTAATTTAATAATTAGAAAGAATATATTAAACTTTGCCTTACTGTTATATTATTATTTCAAGTTGTCCCGTTTTAATTTACTTTCTATATTAGAACAAATTGTAAAATTTATTATTGCAAATTAATAATTAGAAAGAATATATTAAACTTTGTCTTTTTGTTATAACATTATTTCAAATTGTTGTGTTTTAATTTACTCGACAAATTTTTATTTTAAAAATTACCAATGCAACTTATTTTCTAATAATAAAATATTATTTCAAATTGTCATGTTTTAAATTTACTGAAATATTCTCAACCGCGATATTTTTAAATTTAAGTAAAAATAAAAAGTAATTTTTCATTAGAAGTTTCAACACGATGAATTGCAAGTATATATCTAGTTGATATATTTTAAAAAGAAATTTAGTTACCAGCCTGCAAAAATTGAATCATTTTAACTTACTCAATAAATTTTTATCCATTTAATAATTAATACAGAAACTTTACCTTATTGTCAAAATAAAATGAATTTAATTCAAATTTGTAATTAGAAAATTAATTTTGTGATCAAATATTGTTAAAATAAAATTAATTTAATTCAAATTTATAAAAACATTTAATAATTAATTTAAATTTGTGATCAGTATGTCTCATGAAATTAATTTTGTGATCAGTGCTACTCAAAACCACTGCTACTGCATATGTAAAAATCTGAAGATGAATATAAATACATTTCTACATTGATTTCATTGTTTTGTTGTTTCTTAAAGTTTAATTTATTTTAATTTATCATATGTACGGTAAAGTTATTTACCGGAAATGCTAATATTTTAAAGCTGCTGTTAATATATTTCGGCGTAAATTTGAACAACGAATTCTTAAAATTTTAAATGAAAGATACACTGAAATTTTATTATATTGTACAATGATTACGTCACTTCTACAGAAAGTAGAACACAAGACGACCTTCACCCCACATTTCAGTCTGGGGGGAAAGGCCGCCAGGCTTGTACTTGTAAACTAACAACCATTAATGTCATCTATTGTCTGTGGATGAAATTCGTTTACTGTCAATTACATTTTCTTGAATTTGATTCGGCAGGTTGAAGAAAATCATCGCGATGACTTAAATGCCCTAAAGACTTGTAAAAAATTATATAAAATTGAAAATAAATTCAAAACTTTTGAAAAAATCGTAAATCGGTGAACATGGAAAAGTCATAAAAAGGATTTAATATAAATTTGAAAAGAAAAGTTTTAGCAAAAAAATTATCACGAAAAAAATTCACATATTAAAAAATGTATGTGACAATAAAAGAAAGATTTTTTGTTTACTAGCACGTAACTGTTTAAAAAGTTTTTTTTTCCTGAAACGGAAATGAAAAAATACGCATGGAATAATTCTGTTAAAAAATGTTTCCCCACGTTTCATCTCCACAACTAAGTGGTAGCGCCAAGTCTGTTTCCACTGTTAAGAGGTTAATGTAATAATTAATCATCTTAATATCGAAAATTCAAAAATAGAAGCGAGAAATCTCACAAAATGACGTTAAATAGGCAAAGAGATTCAAAATTTATTTTGTGATATAGTCTAAACTTTCATTAGTGAATATACCTTCGCTATTAAAAGTAAACCATTCTGCACGCGGGTAAATAACGTAAAGTTTACACTTATCGTCCAACATCTGCCAATTGTTTTAGTCCCCTGACGAACAACTTAACCTCGAACAATCGGTCTCTCTGATACAATCTTCCCACCGCCGAAGTTATAAAAGCCGCTTCTTTCCCTACTTGGGGGAGCGTCTATGAACTTTCTATCTACAGGAGTATGTACAAAGCCAACCCTCCAAGCCGAATTTTCTCGAAGTGTGGTTTTTGGAATAATTCAAGCCTCTGAGCTCGACCCCTACTGTGAAGTGACAACCGTTTGACCTAGTGCCAAATTCAATTGGATATTCTGTCTTCCATGGAACAGTTCATAGAGGTATGTAATCGGTATTGTAAACTCTCTCTCTCTCTCGGTCTCCCCCTCATGACGTAATAGGGAACTAAAACGCTAGAACACCGGAATTGGCGTTGTACTGGTTCATTTGATTGATTGTTTCAATAAATCTTGTCTTCGTTGCTAAAATGGTGTCTTTGCTCGACTGTCCCCACACCTTATCGTCAGCTCCATCGACCTCCTCTACTCGCGTAACGCGTGTAACAAATGTAATAGCCATCCTTGACAAGTGAGTAGGTCATCGACCTGTTGCCGGAAGAAGCGGTCCAACTTCCTCCGATTTCCCCGGCGGCTCACATTTACTTGTGAGAATTACCGAAATTAACCTCAGAAGAAATGCCATAACAGTAAAATGAGACAAAATTTCGAGAAATATATACGAAAAACTCATCATATAAATACATCTTTTTCAATATATAACTAATACAGGAGATATAGAGCTAAAAATATCTTGTAATTCAGATATTTATAGCTTTATACAGAACTACAAGGAATACTTTCTTAACTGAAATGTTTAATAAAATTATTCTTGTCACATCAATCATATTTCAATATAGTAATATAATAATAAATTTCAGTTAGTATCTACAAATTCTTTTATAAGGTAAACAAGTAGAATTAATTTATTCACTAAAGTAAACCCATTACCAAGTATTGTGTTTACACATGAGTTGATCATTAACTGAAAAGTTATAAAGGAATTTCGTTTGGCTTCTTACTAAATTGCTGAATTGGCAGGTAGAATTACGGGCAATTAGACGTAGTGCCATTATATAAGTAGTAAGTCCAATATTGAGTGGCACTAATCACAAAATTCCCATAGGGATAACATGTATGAGTGGCACTAATCACAAAAGTTTTAAA